>NC_045440.1:143952818-143958658 GCF_002776525.5 Piliocolobus tephrosceles
TTTTTTTTTTTTGAGACAGAGTCTCACTCTGTTGCCCAGGCTGGAGTACAGTGGTGCAATGTCGGCTCACTGCTGCAAGCTCTGCCTCCCAGGTTCACGCCATTCTCCCACCTCAGCCTCCCGAGTAGCTGGGACTACAGGCGCCCGCCACTATGCCTGGCTAATTTTTTTGTATTTTTAGTAGAGACTGGGTTTCACCATGTTAGCCAGGATGATCTCAATCTCCTGTCCTTGTGATCCGCCCGCCTCGGCCTCCCAAAGTGCTGGAATTACAGCTGTGAGCCACCGCGCCCGGCCGTGAGACCCTATCTTTAAAAAAAAAAAAAAAATTAGTTGGGCATGGGGGCATGCACCAGTAGTCCCAGCTACTCAAAAGGCTGAGGCCAGAGGATTGCTTGAGCCCAGGAGGTCAAGGCTGCAGTGAGTTGAGACTGCACCACTGCCCTCCTGCCTGAGCAATACAGCAAGATCTGTTCAATTACAAATAAAAATATGGTGCCAGAAATGGTGTATGAAAACACATTAAAAAATCAAAATAAAATAAAAATAAAAATGAGTGAGTGAATGAATGACTTGGAAACATAATTGGGATGAATCCTAAGCACACCGACCAGGATCTGAGGTGTGTCTGGAATCTGTACGCTCCCACTCACTCCCTGCTACGGAGGGATGCTGACTCACACCCGCCTTCAGGTTGCCAATCTGTAAAGTGACATAAAACAAGCACTTACGTAAATAGTTCCTTCCAAAGTGAGAAAGGGGGCCGGGCATGGTGGCTCATGCCTGTAATCCCAGCACTTTGAGAGGCCAAGGCAGGCGGATCACTTGAGGTCAGAAGTTCAAAACCAGCCTGGCCAACATGGTGAAACCCTATTATCTACTAAAAATACAAAAATTAGCCGGGCGTGGTCACGCACGCCTGTAATCTCAGCTACTTGAGAGGCTGAAGCATGAGAATTTCTTGAACCCAGGAGGTGGAGGTTACAGTGAGCTGAGATCAAGCCACTGCAGCCTGGGTGACAGAGCGAGACCCTGTCTGAAAAAAAAAGGGAAAGTGAGAAAGGATTGAGGTGGTTCATTGGCAATAGGGTAACAATATCATTTGTCATTCAAGCCAGAACATTTCTGAGAGTGAAAGGGAAATTTGTTAGTAATGATGCTGGTCTAAAGTGACTTTCCTGGCAGCTGTTCACACATGGGAAAAATTAATGCAGGGATGGATGGACAGATACTCACCTGCTGTGAGCTCTGCGCCAAGCTCTGGAGACCCCTCTTCACACTGGCTGGCTCTGTTCTCACGCTGCCCTGCAGGTCGGTTCTGTTCTTCTTTGACAGCTGGGGAAAGAGGAGCCCAGAGAGCTAAAGCAACGCCTAATGCCACCAGACCAGGAAAATGGACAAAGATTCTTTGCTTGGCCAATCTTTAGTCAACTTCAGAAACCTCTCCAAGGCCCATCTGTGCACTTCCTTGTAAAATCCAGTTTTAGCAAAGAACTCCTCTTTTTTTGAGACAGTCTCACTCTGTCGCCCAGTGGCATGATCTCAGCTCACTGCAACCTCCGCCTCCCTGGTTCAAGGGATTCTCCTGCCTCAGCCACCCCAAGTAACTGGGATTATAGGTGCCTGCCACCACGCCTGGCTCATTTTTGTATTTTTAGTAGCAATGGGATTTCATCGTGTTGGCCAGGCTGGTCTCGAACTCCTGACCAATCCTTGAGGCAAGTGATAAACTTGCCTCAGCCTATCAAAGTGTTGGAATTATAGGCATGAGCCACTGTGCATGGCCGAGTTTTAGCAAAGAACTCTTCTAAGTCAGTTTACCCCACCCTTGATATCCAATTAGGTTACTCATTCCCTCTGCCCTCCAGGTGGTGTCTGAGCATCCTGGCCTGTCTTCAGCAAGCACCCTGCTAGGCTGGTTTAGCCCGCATCCCCTTACTCTCAGTGCTTTCTCTTAGTAATTTTGCATCTGCTGTTCCCCATCCTGCTCCTTGGCTGTATGTAAATCCTCACTTGCCCCTGCTGTATTCGGAGTTGAGCCCACTCTCTCCCCGACTGCAAGACACTGTTGCAGTGGTCCCCGCACCTATCATAAGGGGCCTGAACACCTCTGCCTTACTGTGCTCTAACAAGCACCACTGGATAACCTGTTCTTCCAAACCCCAGATGGAAAGAACGAAACTGTGCAGCAAATCAGCAGCCGCAACAGAAAGCCTTCGGTGGCAGGAGGAGGGGGTTAGGCGGAGGGCCTGTTGGCAGGCAGGGCTGGATGAGGGCCCTGAGGCGTCGCTGAGGGTCCTGTGTTGAAAGGTATCCACAGCTGAGTGGGTTACTGTGTCTGAGCGGGAGGGCCTTGCACGTGCCCCCCAGCTGGGCTGAGTTCAGTCCCCCAGTGCTGGGGCGGGAGGTGCATCAGTGCGGGAGGGGTCTTTGCCAAGTGAAAGCATGCCACAGCCTTTAGTTCTCCCTGACAGTACCACAGTGGAGGAGAACCCGGGGTGCCAAGAGGCAGCTGCCTCCCAGGTCTCTTGGCAGGTCAGCAGCAGAGTGGGACCCAAACCAGGCCCTTGCCTCCAGGCCCCCCAGGTTGCTGCTGTTTGTGGTTTCCAGCAAGCCAAGAAAGCGCCAAGGCACTGATTAGAAACAGAAGGTTTTTACTGTGGTGGCGACCAGCAGAGGGAAGGACAATAGGGGTGTCGGAGACACCAGGAGACATTTAGCAGGCACTGCCTGGAGAGGAATCTGGCCATGTGGAAGACACATGAGTGCCCAGGGTGGGGGCTGATTCCCGAAAGATGTCTAAGCCTACTCACTGCTGGATGCAATTAAGAGTGTTGTGGTTTGATGCCAGGTGCAGTGGCTCACGCCTGTAATCCCAGCACTTTGGAGGCTGAGGTGGGCGGATCACAAGGTCAGGAGTTTCAGACCAGCCTGGCCAATATGGTGAAACCCCGTCTCTACTAAAAAATACAAAAACTAGCCAGGCGTGGTGGTGTGTGCCTGTAGTTCCAGCTACTCGGGAGGCTGAGGCAGGACAATTGCTTGAACCCAAGAGATGGAGGTTGCAGTGAGCTGAGATGACACCACTGCACTCCAGCCTGGGCAACAGAGGGAGACTCTGTCCCAAAAAAAAAAAATAGTTTTGTGGTTTGCAAGTCAAGAGCGAGTAAGCCTAAGGGCATGACTCCAAGCGGACAGTGGCGCCTTCCTACATCAAAGCCCCAATCCCGGAACCCCTCCCCTCACTGCCTCCAGTCACTCTGCGCCTCTAACTGCGGCTGGGATTGTGGCCTGGCCTTCTCTCCCTGGTCCTGGGGAACTCACAGGGCATGGAGGCGCGGGACTCCTAGCAGGATCCTCTGCATGGAGCTCACTCCACCACCCACCATCATCCAGGATGCTCCTCAGGCCCAAGCACCTTCCCTCCTTGGTGAGCTCCTTTGTCCTTCAAGGTCTAAATCAATAGGAAAGGTCTGGAGGGACACATACCAGAAATCTGAGTGAGGCAGGATCGTGGATGGAAGCATGAGGTTTTTCTTTTTCTTTCTTTTTTCTTTTTTTTTTTGAGACAGAGTCTTGCTCTGTTGCTCAAGCTGGAGTGCAGCGGAGCGATCTCGGCTCACTGCAGCCTCCTCCTCCCAGGTTCAAGCAATTCTCCTGCCTCAGTCTCCTGAGTAGCTGGGATTCCATTACAGGCACGTGCCACCACGCCCAGCTAATTTTTGTAATTTTGGTAGAGAGGGGGTTTGCCATTATGCCCAGGCTGGTCTCGAACTCCTGACTTTAAGTGATCCGCCTCCCTTGGCCTCCTAAAATGCTGGCATTACAGGTGTAAGCCACTGCGCCCGGACTCTTTTCCTTCTTTTTGCCTATCTGCTTTTTTCTATACTGGAGAGGTGTTGCTTTGGTGATAAGAAGACTGTAGTGATGATCACGATGCTAGTGACGAGGGTAACGATCTGTCCCAGGTTGGACCCCATCTCTGTTGTCTTGAAACTCCCCTCCCCACCTTTCCTAACCTTCCCCTCAGCAGGCTGGCTTCCTGGGGCTCCTGCATTGGGTCCTTATTTTTGTTATGTTGTTGTTGTTGTTTTAGAGATGGGGTTTCACTTTGTCACCCAAGCTGGAGTGCAGTGATGCAATCATAGCTCACTGCAGCTTGGAACTCCGGAGCTCAAGCGATCCTCCTGCCTCAGCCTCCCGAGTAGCTGGAACTGCAGACACATGCCACTATGTCCGGCTAATTTTTCATTTTCTTTCTTCTTTTTTTTTTTTTTTCTTTGACGTGGAGTTTTGCCCTTGTTGCCCAGGCTGGAGTGCAATGGCATGATCTCGGCTCACTGCAACCTCTGCCTCGCGGTTCAAGCAATTCTCCTGCCCTCAGCCTCCCAAGTAGCTGGGATTACAGGCATGCACCACCACACCCGGCTGATTTTGTATTTTTAGTAGAGATGGGTTTTCTCCATGTTGGTCAGGCTGGTCTCAAACTCCCAACCTCAGGTGATCCCCCCCCGCCCCCCGCCTCGACCTCCCAAAGTGCTGGGATTACGGGCGTGAACCACCGTACCCGGCCTAAATTTTCTGTTTCACAAGTCCTTGTCTTTTATGCACAGCATCTGCACAAGCCATTCTCCAACCCTGGGGCTTTCCCTCCGGCCCCAGCCCCCTGCCCCATTGCCAACCACACGCTGCCAGTTCACACCGTGATGTCTTCAGAGTCCCTGCGGCTTCATCACAGATTGTGACTCCATGTGCATTTCTGTCGTAACTTGAATTACACCCCTCACCCCTGTCCTCCACCCCTGGCTCCATAAGAGCAGTGACAGGGCCTTTTCTTTTTTTCCTTTTTTTTTTTTTCTGAGATGGAGTCTTGCTCTGTCGCCCAGGCTGGGTGCAGTGGTGCAACCTTGTCTCACTGCAACTTCTGCCTCCCAGGTTCAGGCAATTCTCCTACCTCAGCCTCTCGAGTAGCTGGGACTATAGGCACCTGCCACCACACCTGGCTAATTTTTTGTATTTTTAGTAGGGATGGAGTTTCACCGTGTTAGCCAGGATGGTCTTGATCTCCCGACCTCGTGATCCGCCCTCCTCGGCCTCCCAAAGTGCTGGGATTACAGGCATGAGCCACCGTGCCCAACCAACAGGGTCTTTTCTTTTAAATCAACTTCATTATGACATAATTTCATAGAGTAAAAGGCATCCCTTTTAAGTGCACAATGTAATTAGTTTTGACAAGTGTATACACCCTTATAACCACTTTCACAATCAAAATACAGACATTCCCACCATGCCCCTTGGTAGTCAGCCCCCCATCCTTACCCTGGCAGGCAACCAAGGATCTGTTTCCCGTCACTGTGAATGTGCTCAGCCTGATCTAGAATTTCATGTAACGTGGTCCTGCAGGGAGTGCTCTTGTGTGTCTGGCTTCCCTTGGCACTGTGTTTCTGGGTCCTCTAGGCGGCTGTGTGTGCCAGTTGCTTCTCCCGCTGTTGCTGTTCCGTGCAGGGATGTGCCATGGTTTGTGAACAGTCCTCTGCTCACGGGTGTTTGAGTTGTTTCCAGTCATCGTTATTATGAATAAAGCTGAAATGAACATTCAGGGACAATCCTGTGTGGATGTACCTGTTTGTTTCTTTGGGTAAATAACAGAAGTAAAATTGCTGGCTCCCATGGTAACAGGATGGTTAGCTTTTTAAGAACTGCAACCTATTTTCCTAGGTGTTTGGAATACATCGCATTGCCACCAGCAGCGTGTGAGGGCAGCAGTTGCCACACCTCACTCTCTAACATGGGGTACCACTGGATCATGAGTCTTGCAGAGCGCACATCCTGGCTCCTGG
>NC_045440.1:143958758-144057840 GCF_002776525.5 Piliocolobus tephrosceles
GCACCCAACCTTTTGTTTTTGTTTGTTTGTTTTTTTGCTTTTTTTTTTTTAGAGATAGGGTCTTCCTCTGTCCCCCAGGCTAGAGTTCAGGGGTGCAATCACAGCTCACTGCAGCCTCAAACTCCTGGCTCAAGTGATTCTCCCATCTTATCCTCCTAAGTAGCTAGGACTGTAGGTGCCCAGCACCACATCTGGCTAATTTTAAAAACTATTTAGAGTTGAGGTCTCACCATGTTCCCCAGGCTGGTCTTGAACTTCTGGGCTTAAGTGATCCTCCTGCCTCAGACTCCCAAAGTGTTGGGATTATAGGTATGTGCCACTGTGTTCTGCCAGCTTTTGTTACTTTAAATATACCACTGGGCGTGGTAGCGCACATCTGTAATCCCACCACTTTGGGAGGCTGAGGTGGGAGGATTGCTTAAGCTCAGGAGTCTCAAACCAGTCTGGGCAACATAATGAAACCGTTTCTACAAAAACTACAAAAATTAGCTGGGTGTGATGGCGAACTCCTGTAGTCGTGGCCACTCAAGAGGCTGAGGTGAGAGGATTGCTTGAGCCTGGGAGGTCGAGGCCGCAGTAAGCCAAGGTTGTGCCACTGCACTCCAGCCTGGGCGACAGAGTGAGATACTGTCTCAAAAAAAAAAAAAAAAAAATTACTCGAAGAATACATGGCCAGGGTATAGAAATTCAAATATTAATGAAAAAAAATTTTAATTACCCCTTAATCTGTCGGTCTAGAAACCCATTTTCCAGGCTCCATATCGGGCACCAGGACACAAAAATGAATAAAACACATTCCCAGCTGGGTGCAGTGGCTAATGCCTGTAATCTCAGCACTTTGGGAGGCCAAGGCGGGCAGATCATTTGAGGTCAGGAATTCGAGACCAGCCTGGCCAACATGGTGAAACCCTGTCATGGTGAAACCCTGTCTCTACTAAAAATACAAAATTTAGCTGGGTATGGTGGTGGGTGCCTGTAATCCCAGCTACTTGGGAGGCTGAGGCAGGAGAATCGCTTGAACCCAGGAGGCGGAGGTTGCAGTGCGCCGAGATCACACCATTGTACTGCAACCTGGGCAACAAAACAAGATTCTGTCTCAAAAAAAAAAAAAACACATTCCCATCTCCAGGGGCTCTACAGGTTCCTGGGGCTCCAGCTGCACAGACAAGGCCCACGTAGGGGCAGGCATGGGGTGGGCTGCAGGAGGGGTGCACAGGAAGAGGTGGCCTGAGGCCTGCGGGAGCAGGCAGTTAACAAACTCTTCGGGAGGAGGAGGCATGAAGAAAGCGTGTTCAAAGTCCTAGCATGGAGAGCAGAGGAGCTGGAAGTGGGCTGTGTCTGGCGGATGGGGGTTTCCAGACCCCAAGGCTAATGAGAGTGCTAGTATTTAGCAACTGATCACTGCACATGCCCATGTGGTCCCACTGCCCACACAAAGTCAGGGGTCTCACTGCAGCACAAAAACATCCGCCCAGGATCTGCAGTCACGGAGGAGGCGCGGCTCCCGGCTTCCTTTTGATTTTCACTTGATTTTCATGCTCAGATCAATGGTAAACAAAGCAAGTCTGGCCCTAAATGTGAAATAACCAAGTGGGTCTGGGTCCTTGGACCTCCCCTTCTCCGACTACTCTCCTTGCTCAGTCACCCTACCAGTTTCATGACCCTACAGGCCACCTATCTGGAGATGCTCACATTTCTATCCCAGCCTGCATGTCCCCCCTGAGCCTCCACTGACCTTCCCACCTGGCTGTCTAATAGCCATCTTGGACTTCTATGCCCTCATATAACTCTGGATACCTCTGTCCCCAAACCTATTCCTTCTCGTCTTCCCCATTCCAGAAATAGGCACCACCATTTGCTCTAACCCCAAACTAAGGAGTCATTCTTTTTTTGTTTTTGAGATGGAGTTTTGCTCTTTTCACCCAGGCTGAAGTGCAATGGCGTGATCTCAGCTCACTGTAACCTCTGCCTCCTGGGTTCAAGCGATTCTCCTGCCTCAGCCTCCCCAATAGCTGGGATTACAGGTGCATGCCACCACACCTAATTTGTGTGTGTGTGTGTATGTATGTGTGTATATATATGTGTGTGTGTGTGTGTGTATATATATAGTTTTTTTAATAGAGAAAGGGCTTCACCATGTTGTCCAGGCTGGTCTCGAACTCCTGACCTCTGATGATCTGCCTGCCTCAGCCTCCCACAGTGCTGAGATTACAGGTATGAGCCACCACACGCGGCATGAGGAGTCATTCTTGATTCCTTTTTTCACTCCTAACCCATCCAATCCATCACTAAATCCTATTGATTTCACCATCCAAACACTTCCCAAATTGTACAGGCTTCCCTGCATCCAATGCCACCTCTCCATTCAGAAGCATTATCAATTTCTCCCTGAACTGCCTCCTACCTGGTCTCCTGTTTCTATGCTTACTACACCCTAAGTTAAAATAATATATCAGCCAACAGTGTTTTCTGTAGAAATAGAAACATCCATCCTAAAATTCAAGGGACCCCAAACAACCAAATCTATCTTGAAAAAGAACAAAGCTGGAGGAATCACGCTTCCTGATTTCAAAACTTACTATAGGCCACATGCGGTGGCTCACGCCTGTAATCCCAGAACTTTGGGAGGCTGAGGTGGGTGGATCTTTTGAGGCCAGGACGTCAAGACCAGCCTGGCCAACATGGCAAAACCCCATCTCTATTAAAAATATAAAAATTACCTGGGCGTGGTGGCAGATGCCTGTAGTCCCAGCTACTTGGGAGGCTGAGGCACAAGAATCACTTGAATCTGGGAGGCGGAGGTTGCAGTGAGTTGAGATCATGTCACTGTACTCCAGCCTGGGCTATTAAGTGAGACTCACTGTCTCCAAAAAAAAAAAAAAAAAAAAAAAAAAAGAAACAAAAAAACACCTGATTTGGGAGAAGTTCAGATGCTGAAGGAATTGTCGGATATCAATCCTTTTTACCAGCAGAAAGCTGGGGAATATATGGGAGTGGATTCTAATGGGTCAATCCAGAGCCTCTAGTTACCAACATAGCTGACTTGCAAGAGAGTCTAAATCCAGTGCGTTAGCTTCGACAGCTGGGATGGCTCCAACTGTTTGCTTAGCTAAGCTAGTGGAATGACATCTGGACTTGTGTGTCCTGCACTGGTGGCTTTCCTTGAGTTTTAGAGATAATAGCGACCACATTCGAGTATGCTGCTCCGGCCCATTTGACAGAGAACCCTGCAGGTCCGGGGTGCTCAGGGTGTCTGTGACAGGTCATGCTCCCGTGAGTTCTGGTAGGGCCCGGTATAACAGTCACAGCACAGGCTGGGTGAGGTGGCTCCCTCCTGTAATCCCAGCACTTTGGGGAGGTCAAGGTGGGGTGGATCACCTGAGGTCAGGAGTTCAAGACCAGCCTGGCCAACATGGTGAAATTTAAACGTCTTTAAATTTAAAGTCTTTACTAAAAAAATACAAAAAATTAGCTGCGCATGGTGGTGGGTGCCCATAATCCCAGCTACTCAGGAGGCCGAGGCAGGAGAACCGCTGAACCCAAGAGGCGGAGGTTGCAGTGAGCTGAGATCACGCCACTGCTCTCCAGCCCGGGCAACAAGAGCAAGACTCTGTCTCAAAAAAAAGTCACAGCATAGACGCCAAGGGGTTTGGAGCAAAGATATACCCTCCTCTGCAAATGACTATTCTCCATTTAAACATTACGCAGCTTCAGATTTGCTACCAGGTACTGGTAGAGAACAAATGCCAGACTCTGGGACCCCAAATGAGGGTGTGACCTGAGCCAGCTGTGATCTGAATCAGGTGGGATGTGGCCCATCGAGCCACACACCACACTGCATTGTCAAGGGGAAGATCAGCCTTAAGCAGCTCCCAGGAACACAGGTAAGTCACAGGAGCAGGGAGCTCAGACTCCCACAGCACCCCTTCCACTCCATCACCTCCTTACCCACTCCCCACAGATACGGCTTCCTGGGGATTCTCCGTGGGCAGAAGAACGAAGAAAGATACAGACCCAGTTAAAATACTGTTCTGTAAATATGCTGGCACCAGCCAGCAGTGGAACACTGGAGCAGAGCAGCTTCATTTTAGAATGTGACTGAAAGGCAGAGGTGAAGGGAAAGTCCCCCAGTGGGCCACCTGCCTGGATGGAGAGAAAGCCAGAAGGGTCATGGCCGGGCACAGTAGCTCATGCCTGTAATCCCAGCACTTTGGGAGGCCAAGGTGGGTGGATGACCTGAGGTCAGGAGTTCAAGACTAGCCTGACCAACATGGAGAAACCCCCGTCTCTACTAAAAATACAAAATTAGCCAGCTGTGGTGGCGCATGCCTGTAATTCCAGCTATTCAGGAGGCTGAAGCAGGAGAATCACTTGAACTCGGGAGGTGGAGGTTGTGGTGAGCCGAGATCACACCATCACATTCCAGCCTGGGCAACGAGAACGAAACTCCGTCTCAAAAAAAAAAAAAAAGCAAGCCAGAAGGGTTAGGTCTACTCCAGTTCAGGGACAGTCATTAACACTTTGAAGGTTCAGGAACTTGGAAAGAACATGTTTGGAGACAGAAAGACAAGAAGGTCTCGGGGGTGGGAGGGTGTGGATGAACCTCTCGAACTGGGGAGAGATGTGAGGAGATTTGTATTCCATGTGAATGCTTATCAAAGGACACCTTCTACACAGGAGACGTGGAATCAGTAAGTGGCAGGATCTCCCATTCGTACATGTTCATTGGTCTCTTTTCCAGCAGCTCTAAGGTGCTGTGTTAGCGCTTATTCCATCAAGCTTACGTATAATGTGGCCATGGACACATCTGGAGCTGTGGGAGCCAAGTCTGGAACTGATGCAGTAAGGGCGTCTGCAAGGGCCTTAGATATTCCAGTCTTTCTCCTTTGTCATTCTTGGCATGCTGGTTTTAGGCTTCATGCTTATTGCCTCATGGTTCAAAAATGGCTGCTACTGCTCCAGACTTTGTGACTGCATTAGATAAGAACAAAGGGAAAGGGCAGTTTCCACATTGCTTCATCAGGCCTCAAAGCTTTGTTTGTTTCTTTTTTTGAGATGGTGTCTTGCTCTGTTGCCCAGGTTGGAATGCAGTGGTATGATCTCAGCTCACTGCAGCCTCTACCTCCTGGGTTCAAGTAATTCTCCTTACAGGTGTAGCCACTGTGCCCAGACAGCTTTGTCTTTTTACTGAAGAAAATATCTTTTTTGGGGGGGACGGACTCTCTGTCGCCCAGGCTGGAGTGCAGTGGCACGATCTCGGCTCACTGCAAGCTCCGCCTCCCGGGTTCACGCCATTCTCCTGCCTCAGTCTCCCGAGTAGCTGGGACTACAGGTGCCCACCACCACACCCGGCTACTTTTTTTTTTTTTGTATTTTTAGTAGAGATGGGGTTTCACCAGGTTAACCAGGATGGTCTCTATCTCCTGACCTCGTGATCCACCCCCCTCAGCCTCCCAAAAGTGCTGGGATTACAGGTGTGAACCACCGCACCCAGCCTGTATCCTCTGATTTTATAAGGACGTTAGATATCTAATCCCTACTGAAATAAATTGGGGTGCGGGAGGCAGTGAGGTTTAAGGCAAGAAATGCCAAAGTTGCCAACATATAAAGTTGGAGATTTTACTTATAAATCCAAATTGAAGACTGGAACAGCACTCACTGATCCCACAGTGCCTCATGGCAAATTTGGGCTGCCCTCTTGGATGAGCCAGAGTCGTCAAGTTTGCTACAGACCCCTCTATTCTCTATCACTCACCTGTCAGCTTCACCCATTTCCATTACTGCTTGGACCGACTTAGGATACTGCTTAAGAGTTTTGTTTTGTTTTTAGAGACAGGGTCTCATTCTGTCACCCAGGCTGGAGTGCAGTGGCACAATCATAGCTCACTGCAGCCTGTAGTCACACGCCACCAGGCCTGGCTAGTTTTTAAGTTTTTTGTAGAGAAGGGTTCTCACTATGTTGCCCAGGCTTGTCTCAAACTCCTGGCCGCAAGTAGTCCTCAGACCTCATCCTCCCAAAGGCTTGGGATTACAGGCGCACCACGCCTGGTCTGAGAGTGATCTTTTTTTTTTTTTTTTGAGACGGAGTCTCACTCTGTCGCCCAGGCTGGAGTGCAGTGGCCAGATTTCAGCTCACTGCAAGCTCCGCCTCCCGGGTTTATGTCATTCTCCTGCCTCAGCCTCCCGAGTAGCTGGGACTACAGGTGCCCGCCACCTCACCCGGCTATTTTTTTGTATTTTTTTTTCAGTAGAGATAGGGTTTCACCTTGTTGGCCAGGATGGTCTCGATCTCCTGACCTCGTGATCTGCCCGTCTCAGCCTCCCAAAGTGCTGGGATTACAGGCTTGAGCCACTGCGCCCGGCCTGAGAGTGATCTTTTTGAGCATATGTTTCTCCCACTGGGTTAGCACAGTGTTTGGTACCTAAAGTGTAAACAGGATTTTTTAAAAAGGAAGTTGCCTATTCTAGTAAAGTTGGCTAACATAGTGCATGAAAGGAGAGGGAGAGGCTTTGTGTGAAAAAGAGCCACACGCAAATCCTACCTCCGCTACTTATTAATACTAGCTTCCTCAGCCTGATTGTTTCCTTATCTGTGAACTGAAGTCAACAGCATCTGCTCCACAGCATTACTAAGAAGTTCCGATAAGCTCGGGCGTGCAAAACCCCAGACAAAACGCGGAAGTTCCCTCCTTCTCCAAGAAAGAAGAATAGATTAAGTTGAAATGAATTTGGGTTGGAATTAGGAAGGAAGATTTTAAGAGCTGAGGCCACATCTTATTATGTTTGCACAGCTAGAAGTGCTTAATAAATATTTAATGATAATGATCATTTAGCTCAATAGAATATAATTATACAAATTGTGAAAATAAAATTATGCCAGGCTGTCATTACAGATAATGGCCTGAATACAGGGATAACAAGGGGCACACCAGAGCCTGTTGCTGTGACGGCTGCCAACAGGCAGGGAGCTCACAGAGCTGCTAAGGGCTCCATGCAGGGACTGGGGGGCCTGGAAGCTAGGGAAAGGGGTAGGAGCAAGCAATCTGGGCCAAGGGGAGAGGCTGGTGGGAGCCATACTGTCCAGAGCCTTGTGGTCCAGCACGGTGGACACATCCCACGGGATGATGGAGTGGGAAGTCATTGGAGAGTTTTCAACAGGAGAACAGCAAGAGTTGATATATGATTTTAAAATGTTTTTATCATGGTAAAATATTTATAACATATATTAACATTACTATTTTATATTAACATATTGACATTATATTGTTAATGTTAATTTTATTATTTTGTTGTAATTTTATTATTTTGTTATTATTATTATTTTGAGACAGGGTCTTGCTCTGTCACCCACCCTGGGGTGCACTGGCACAATCACAGCTCACTGCAGCCTTCACATGTTGGACTCAAGCAATCCTCTCACTTCAGCCTCCAAATCTCTGCCTCCTG
This sequence comes from Piliocolobus tephrosceles, assembly GCF_002776525.5. NCBI lineage: Eukaryota > Metazoa > Chordata > Mammalia > Primates > Cercopithecidae > Piliocolobus > Piliocolobus tephrosceles. The sequence continues at coordinate 143,966,205 of NC_045440.1, forward strand.
GGTTCAAATGATCCTCCTGCCTCAGCCTCCCAAATAGCTGGGATTACAGGCTTGTGCCACCACGCCCGGCTGATTCTTATATTTTTAGTGGAGATGGCGTTTCACCATATTGGCCAGGCTGATCTCAAATTCCTGCTCTCATGATCTGCCCACCTCGGCCTCCCAAAGTGCTGGGATTATAGGTGTGAGCCACTATGCCCCGCCTAAAGCAAAATTTTTAAAGGAAAGACTGAGGCTACATCTCTGCTATCTGCCAACTAGATACAGGGATTATGCAAATTTCCTCCAGGAATACAAATCAAGCGGAGGGAGTGACTGGGACTACAGAGGCACATTGTCACGCTCCATGCTGGGCGTTTTCTGCTTTTTCGATAGTACTCATCCCAGTGGGTGTGAGGGTGTACTTCACTGTAGTTTTGATTTTCATTTCCCTGATGACAGTGATGCTGAACATTTTTTCATGTACTTATTGGGCCATTTGTATATCTTCTTTGGAGAAATACCTATTCAAGTCCTTTGCCGATTTTTAAATCAGACTGTTTTTGTTGTTGAGTTTTCGAAGTTCTCTCTATATTCTAGATATTAATCATCCCTTATTGGAGGTATGATTTGCAAATACTTTCTCCTCTTCTGTGGGTTGCCCTTTTACTCTGTTGATAGTGTCCTTTTTTTTTGAGATGGAGTCTTGCTCTGTTGCCCAGGCTGGAGTGCAGTGGGGCAATCTCAGCTCACTGCAACCTCTGCCTCCGGGGTTTAAGAAATTCTCCTGCCTCAGCCTCCCAAGTAGCTGGGACTACAGGGACATGCACCACCATACCCAGCTAATTTTTTTTTCTTTTTTTTTTTGAGAGGGAGTCTCGCTCTGTTGCCCAGGCTGGAGTTCAGTGGCGCAATCTCGGCTCACTGCAACCTCCATCTTCTAGGTTCAAGTGATTATTCTGCCTCAGCCTCCCAAGTAGCTTACAGGCATGCACCACCACACCTGGCTAATTTTTGCATTTTTAGTAGAGACAAGGTTTCACCATGTAGGACAGGCCGGTCTTGAACTCCTGACCTCAGGTGGTCCACCCGCCTTGGCCTCCCAAAGTGCTGGGATTACATGCGTGAGCCACTGCGCCCGGACTTTTTTGTCAGCCAGGCTGGAGTGCAGTGGCATAATCTTGGCTCACTGTAACCTCTGTCTCCTGGGCTCAAGCAATTCTCCTGCGTAGCTGGGATTACAGGTGTGTGCCACCATTCCTGGCTAATTTTTGTACTTTTAGTAGAGATGGGATTTCACCATGTTGGCCAGGCTGGTCTCAAACTCCTGACCTCGGGTAATCTGTCCAACTTGGCCTCCCAAAGTGCTGGGATTACAGGCGTGAGCCACTGTGCCTGGACTTTTTTTGTTTTTGCGACAGAGTCTCACTATGTCGGTCAGGCTGGAGAGCAGTGGCACAATCTCAGCTCACTGCTACCTCTGTCTCCCAAGGTCAAGCAATTCTCCTCAGTCTCGAGTAGCTGGGATCACAGGTGTGTGCCACCACGCCTGGCTAATTTTTGTCTTTTTAGTAGAGATGGGATTTCACCCATGCTGGCCAGGCTGGTCTTCAATTCCTGACCTCAGGTAATCCACCCACCTTGGCCTCTCAAAGTGCTGGGATTACAGGCGTGAGCCACTGTGTTGGGCCTGGCTAATTTTTGTATTTTTAGTAGAGAAGTGGTTTGACCATGTTGCCCAGGTTGGTCTTGAACTCTTGACCTCTGGTGATCCACCCATCTTGGCCTCCCAAAGTGTTAGGATTACAGGTGTGAGCCACTGTGCCCGGCTGATGGTGTCTTTTCATGTACAGATTTTAAAATTTTTCATGAAGTCCAATTTGTCTATTTTTTCTTTTGCTGCCTGTACCTTTGGTTATCTAAGAAATAACTGCCAAACCCAGTGTCATGAAGCTTTTCCTCTATATTTTCTAAAAAATTTATAGTTTTATAACTTTCACTTCAGTCTTCAATCCATTTTAATGTTTGCACATGGTATTAGATGAGGGTCCAACTTCATTCTTTTGCATATCGATATCCAGTTTTCCCAGCACATTTGTTGAAAATACTTTTTCCCATTGAATGGTCTTTGCATCCTTATTGAAAATAATTTGACCATATGTGCAAGGATTTGTTTCTGGGCTACCTATGCTATTCCATTGGTCTGTATGTTTGTCTTTATTTTTTATTTATTTTTTTTGAGGTGGAGTCTTGCTCTGTCGCCCAGGCTGGAGTGCAGTGGCGCGATCTCGGCTCACTGCAAGCTCCGTCTCCCAGGTTCACGCCATTCTCCTGCCTCAGCCTTCCGAGTAGCTGGGACTATAGGCGCCCGCCACCACACCGGGCTAATTTTTTTGTACTTTTAGTAGAGACGGGGTTTCACTGCGTTAGTCAGGATGGTCTCGATCTCCTGACCTTGTGATCCGCCCATCTCAGCCTCCCAAAGTGTTGGGATTACAGGCGTGAGCCACCATGCCCGGCCGTATGTTTGTCTTTATGCCAGTACCACACTGTTTTGATTACTGTAGCTTTGTAGCAAGTTTTTTTGTTTTGTTTCGTTTTTTGAGACAGGGTCCTGCTCTGTCACCCAGGCTGGAGTGCAGTGGTGCGATATCTCATTGTAACCTCCGCCTCCAGGCCCCATCAACCTCTAGGCTACAAAAGGTAAGGGTCTCTTCTGGCCATCACACAAACTGGTTCTTTCATCATGCTTGATCTGAGAATGCCTGAGCTTTTATTGAGCTTTTTTCTTTCTGAAATCTCTCCAATGCAATCATAAGCAACTGGCCCATCGCACAAGCTTTGTGGCCACCATTCCCACCATGGTGGCCACTTGTGGCAACTCTGCCTTCAATGGACACTCCATGCACGCAATGACACGTGATGGTTTCAGTAACTATTTTGCCAGGGCATGCTGTCAGTGAGGGCTTCTCTACATACCAGCGCAATCAATTCAGATAAACAGCCCCAGATCCTCATTTTTGTGGGTGTTTCCAAGGACCACTCCAGGCTCCAAGTATGAATGTTTCAACGCTCAATCAGGAAGGCAGAAAATTCTTAGCTATTTCTATTTTTATTTTTTTGAGAGTGAGTCTTCCTCTGTTGCCCAGGCTGGAGCGCAGTGGTGTGATCTCAGCTCACTACAACCTCCGCCTCCTGGGTTCAAGCAATTCTCCTGCCTCAGTCTCCCGAGTAGCTGGGATTACAGGCATGTACCACCATGCCCGGCTAACTTTTGTCTTTTTAGTAGAGACGGGGTTTCACCACGTTGGGCAGGCTGGTCTCAAACTCCTGACCTCAAGCGATCCGCCTGCCGCAGCCTCCCAAAGTGTTGGGATTACAGGTGTGAGTCACTGCGCCTGGCCCAGAATTGTTTTCAAGGGTATTGTTAGTGCTGGAGGCGCATGACTGGGAAGGAGGTGTGTGACTGAGAAGGGAGAGGTGCTATAGAGCAAAAGGGAGGAGATGCTACCTAAGGATCAGGATGCTGGGACTGCCCCTGGCCTGGAGCCCACACTTGCTCCCAAAGGACTCCAGGGCTGCCACTGTTGAGCAGACACTGAAGAGTGAAGCCGCTCAAAGCACTACATGTGCAGGTGGTGATCCCTATAAGCCCACTGCAGTCACTACCCTGCAGCCAGCAGGCAGATAAACAAGGCTTCTTCCTCCCACTCCACAGCAATCTTTCACAGGGGCCTCCAATTTGCAGAACCTACCCAGAAGCCAGCCAACAGGGCATTCTGGGAAGTGCAGAAGACTGCCTTGCACCACCCTGGGATGCCCATGAGAATGGTGCAGAGGCACTGTCGGGAAGACAAAGTGAGCTCCTAAAAAATGGAGCTAACGACAGGGTGAGACTAACTCACTGAGCTTTTTCCAGAGCCGGGACGTTCTCAAGGATAACAGTCTTGAATTCTGCCATTTAGGTTTAAAGCTTGTTTCCTTTTTTACATTTTTGTTTTTGTTTTTCTTTTTGTAGAGACGGGGATCTTGTTACATTGCCCAGGCTGGTCTCAAACTCCTGGCTTCGTGTATGTCTCCCGCCTCAGTCTCCAAGTGTTGGGATTACAGCTGTGAACAACCACACTGGCCTTTTTTTTTTATTTTTATTTTTTTAAATGGTAAGCACTTCTTTTCCAGTCTGGATTTCCTGCTTGGCTTCTCTCTCTACTTCTCAAATTATTAATGACTGTGAACATCACCTGCCCAGTCTACAAGCTGAGCTTCTCATCCCTATTCTCTTTCTCCCCTCCCCCCTCCTTCCTTCCTCTTCGTGCTCTTTCCTAATGTTAACCCATCCTGTTCTCACACATACTCAAAAGAGAAAGACAAGCCAGACAAAAACCAATAGCCAGCTAGGGAAACAAAACATCTACCAGCTTCAAAATATGTCATCACTATGGCTTGTTTCTTGTGTGGACCAAAGGACCCTCTTGTGTCGCTGCTCTTGTGTAGCAGTTCCCTGCCCATCTTTTGTGAATGTCAAGGGCTTTCCCACTTACAGAGGCAAGGCTGGGAGGGAGAGGGAGTCTGCAGCTCCACCTCCTGCTTGTGCAAACTGCCAGGCGTCGGCTCTGCATAAGGCACAGTGCCATTTGGTCATCACTCAAGAACCAGTGTGTGCTTTTAAAGTGGATCTGCTCCCTTCAAAACTTTTTTTTTTTTTGAGAGGAAATCTTACTCTATTGCCCAGGCTGGAATGCAGTGGTGTAATCTCGGCTCACTGCACCCTCCACCTGAATTCAAGTGATTCTTTTGCCTTAGCCTCCCATGCAGCTGGGATTACAGGTGCTCACCACCATGCCCAGCTAATTTTTGTATTTTTAGTAGAGACGAGGTTTTGCCATGTTGACCAGGCTGGTCTGGAACTCCTGACCTCAGCAATCCATCTGCCTCGGCCCCTCAAAGTGCTGTGATTACAGGTGTGAGCCACTGTGGCTGGCCTGAAACTTTTTTTTTTTTTTTTTTGAGATGGAATCTCGCTTTATTGCCCAGGCTGGAGTGCAGTGGCGCTGTATCTGCTCACTACAACCTCTGCCTTCCGGGTTCAAGCGATTTTCCTGCCTCAGTCTCCTGAGTAGCTGGGACTGCAGGTGCACACCACCATGCCCGGCTAATTTTTGTATTTTTAGTAGAGATGGGGTTTCACTACATTGGCCAGGCTGGTCTCGAACTCCTGACCTCATGATCCGCCCACTTTGGCCTCTCCAAAACTTTTTTTTTGAGACAGGGTCTTACTCTGTTGCTTACACTGGATTGCAGTGGCACAATCACTGCTCACTGCAGCCTTGACCTGCTGGGCTCAAGCCATTCTCCTGCCTCAGCCTCTAGAGTGGCTGGGAACACAGGTGCATGCCATGATGTCCTATTAATTTAATTTTTTTTGGCCGGGCGCAGTGGCTCACGCCTGTAACCCCAGCACTTTGGAAGGTTGAGGCAGGAGGATTACCTGAGGTCAGGAGTTCAAGACCAGCCTGACCAACATGGCAAAACCCTGTCTCTACTAAAAATGCAAAATTAGCCTGGCATGGTGGCACATGCCTGTAATCCCAGCTACTTGGGAGGCTGAGGCAGGAGAATTGCTTGAACCTGGGAGCCAGAGGTTGCAGTGAACCGAGAGTGCGCATTGCACTCCAGCCTGGGCAACAAGAGTGAAATAAATACATAAATAAAAATAAATTTTTTTGTTTTTGAGAGAGTTTCTCTGGTTGTCCAGGCTGCAGTGCAAGTGATGCTGGCCTGGAACTCTTGACCTCAGGTGATCCACCCACCTCGGCCTCCCAAAGTGCTGGGATTACAGGCGTGAGACACAGCGCCCAGCCGGAGGTATTATTTACTTTTCAGTCTCCCTCAGACCTGAAGGTCAGCTCTAAGAGGGCAGGGACCATGGCAGCCCTGCTCACTGGCTGTACCCTTGTGCTTAGCAACGCCTGACATGTATTTCTGTGCTCAATTATGTGCGCCAGGACCTGAGGTCAGTGGTGAAGATGACACTACACTTAACACCCTCCAATTCAAACCTCTGCCAAAATGTGCTCCCTATCTCCGTAAATAGCTCTTTACCAAGGCCTTTCTGATATCTCAGTAAGCTGTGCTGATATTCCACATCAGCTCCCTCTTGAAATCAGACCCCAAACCCTACCATTTCCCATGATCCTGCTAAAAGTTAAGTTGGTGGCCGGAGGCGGTGGCTTACGCTTGTAATCCTAGCACTTTGGGAGGCCGAGGCGGGAGGATCACGAGGTCAGTAGATCGAGACCATCCTGGCCAACATGGTGAAACCCCGTCTCTACTAAAAATAGAAAAAAATAGACGGGTGGTACGTGCCTGTAATCCCAGCTACTCAAGAGGCTGAGGCAGGAGAATTGCTTGAACCAGGGAGTCGGAGGTTGCAGTGAGACGAGATCGCACCACTGCACTCCAGCCTGGAGACAGAGCGAGTCTCCGTCACCAAAAAAAAAAAAAAAAAAAGTTAAGTTGGACCCCTTACTCTTCCAAGGGCCTCCCCACTCATTCACAGCGAATTCTGCGGTCTCCACGGCCCTCCCTGGTCTGGCCCCTGACCATCTCCTGCCTCTCTCCTCCCAGCTGCTGTCCCCTTGGTACCGCCGGCCTCCTGAGGGCCAAGTTCCTGGGTTCTGGTAATCATCTTCTACCTGGTCTCCGTGATTCCGCCCTTACGCGCACCCACCCCCTCCCAGCCGGCAGCTGCAGGGATCTTTTTAAAACTGCCCGGGACTCCTTTGCTCAAACCCTACCACGACTTCCCATTTTTTTTACATTAAAAAAAACCAACAGGTCCTAGCCCCGGCTGCCTGTCAGACCTCAACGAGCACGCCAGGCTCTGCACACCGTCTCTCGGAGCAGTCCCGAAGAGGCTGTTCCCACCGGGCTCCAGGACCTCCTCCGGGCAGCTCCCCGCCCTTCACCCCCAATGAAGGCGCCTCTCCCCATCACCCCGCGGCGCAGAGCGGTGCAGCAAGCCCGGCACCCCCGCATCGCCCGTGCTGGTCTCTGCTCTTGCACCGGCCGCGTAGCTACCGGCGCAGGACGCATCCGCTGTCGGCTTGGTCGTCCCCCCCAGAACTTCATGCTTCAGGAAAGCATCACTTTTTGCCCACGGCGGCACGCCCGGTCCTAGCACAGCGCAGGCGCTTAACACACAGCACCGAGCGACGAGGCCCGGACTCGGAGAGTTTTGCTTGCCCATTCGCAGAGCCCTCACCCGGATCAAAGTCGTAGTCCGCGACCGCAGCCCAGAGACTCCAGAGAAGGGCGCGGCCCCGCAACGCCCCGGTCCCCGCCCCTCACTAGGCTCTGGGCTCCTGGCTCCACGTCGGGTCACACACTCGGTGGGGGAGGGGCGGGGGGGTGTGGGCCGAGGGGGGGCGCATGCGCAGATGGGGCGCGCGAGGCATCACGGAGCTCGTAGTCTCCCGGACGGGCCGCTCCAGGCCTCGCGGCGGCGCCTCCCCACACTACAACTCCCACGGGGCAGCGGGCACGGCTCCCCGCACCCACCGGCTGGCCGGCAGGGCAGCCACTTCGCGGTCGGGCCCGCCGGCTGCCGCCCGCGCGAGGGGCGGGAAGATGGCGGACGTGGTCGTGGGCAAAGACAAGTGCGCGGAGCAGCGGCTCATCTCGCTGCCTCTATCCCGCATCCGGGTCATCATGAAGAGCTCCCCCGAGGTGTCCAGCATCAACCAGGAGGCGTTAGTGCTCACAGCCAAGGCCACGGTGAGGGGGTAGGGCGGGGGTGTGGGCCGCCCTTACCCGTCGCGCCCCGCCCCGCCGGGCTCTGGGCACTGCCCAGTCCCCTTGGGCCCGCGCGCCGCCGGCTGCCCTTGCCGGGCTCGCGCGCGCCCGCTGTCCCCGTCCCACGCCGGCGCGCGCCACGGTGCCCCCGCGCCCCCACACCTTCTCGCGCATCTTCGCCCCGCCCACCCCGCGCCGCTCCCTCTGGTTCTCGAGTTTTTTCGCCCCGCCTACCGCGCGCCTCTCCCGCCCTTTCTCTCCTTCCTTCGCTCCGCCCGCCCCACCCTTCCTTGCGCACCTTCGCCCCTCCCACCCCACTGTCCTCCCGCCATTTCTCGCGCTCTTCCGTCCGGCAAACCTGTAAGCTCCCGCGTTCCTCTGCGCGCCTTTCGTCCCGCCTACCTGTGCGCTCCAGTCCTGCTTCGCGTGCGGCGCAACGTTTCCGGCTCTAGCCGTGGGCGTGAGCGCCGAGTGGCGTTTTTCTCGTTAGGTTTTTTTGGGGGCTTTTTCGCCCGAGATTCCCAGTCCCGGCGTTCCTTTTCTCGTCACTGGCCTGCTTCGTGCTTTGGGGGCCCTGGCTCCTCCAGTGTCCCGTGGGAGGTGCAGCCGGGCGCTTCACCCGCCACTCGAGGCTTTTTTCCCCGTAGGTGCGGTGCCAGCTCCAGCGGTCCGAGGCTTTCGAGCCCGCCCGCCCGCCACACCTGGCCCCTCGTCTTAAGAGGCAGCACATACCCCAACCAGAATTTAAGGAAGTCCAGGGAACTTAGTTTTACAGCCGGTTTAGCATCCTCTTGGGTGCAAAATAGTTAATTTTGTCTTTTTAAAAAATTGCGTCTTGATAGTATTAGGCCAGATGTTTTCCTGCTCTGAAACTGGGCCATATTTCAGCTACAGAGTTAAATGCTTTAGCTTGCCTTGCATTCCATTTTCCAGTCCCTACTTGTAGTTAAGTATATGATGTTCCGACAGTGTTGGACTAGAACTAAGGGAAGTGGGAAATTACAGGTTTCTTGCCCGCTTTGTGTCAGAGCCATGTTTTCCTAGAGCCCAGGGAAATAATTGCATATTCTGCAATTATTGCACCTGCGCCACAAACAGCCAGAGGGAGAGTGACCCTGGGGTCATCTGGGGACATTTGTATTTTCCTGTACAGTTTCATTCTATTGGTGTTAAGGAATGGGGATTTATGCAGGCACTTCTGATCCCTTATTTTTTGAGATGGAGTTGCCCAGGCTGGAGTGCAGTGGCGTGATCTCGGCTCACTGCAACCTCTGCCTCCCGGGTTCAAGTGATTCTCCTGCCTCAGTCTCCTGAGTAGCTGGGATTACAGGTGCTTGCCATCACACTTGACTGATCTTTGTACTTTTTGGTAGAGACAGGGTTTCCCCATGTTGCCCAAATTGGTCATGAACGCCTGACCTCAGGTGATCCGTCTGCCTCAGCCTCCCAAACTGCTGGGATTACAGGCCACAATGGCTGTCTTTCTCATCCCTTATGAACTGAACTAGATGCGTTAAAGTCAAAACCTTGAGAAAGGCTCAGTTCAGCCTCTGTAAAAATGAAGACTTGGCCCTGCTATAAGAACTGGGGTGCAGGAGGGAGAAGATGATCAGTTCTGGTTGTTGCATTAGGTCTGAGGATTGTACGTTAGTTTCTAGAATAGAAAAGTTTCGGCAAAATGTGAGCTGTGGTCACTATAGTTGTAGGTGAACCACGTTAGAAACAGTGTATGCAAATAGAAGACTAAAAATGTATTACTGAGCCAAATAGAATTTTTGAATGGCTTTTTGCTTCTTTCTTTTCTTTTCTTTTTTCTTTTCTTTTTTTGAGACAGAGTCTCGCTCTGTCTCCCAGGCTGGAGTGCAGTGGCGCGATCTCGGCTTACTGCAAGCTCCACCTCCCGGGTTCACGCCATTCTCCTGCCTCAGCCTCCCGAGTAGCTGGGACTATCGGCGTCCGCCACCATGCCCGGCTAATTTTGATTTGGTATTTTTAGTAGAGAGGGGGTTTCACCGTGTTAGCCAGGATGGTCTCGATTTCCTGACCTTGTGATCCACCCGCCTCGGCCTCCCAAAGTGCTGGGATGACAGGCGTGAGCCACCGCGCCCGGCCGCTTCTTTTTTTACTGTAGAGGTTGGCCATTAAACAGTTATGATTAATATTTTTCATAAGTTAGACATCTAAAGCCTCTGGAAAATGCCTGCTTCTCTGCCAGTTTTGATACTGCCTTTGCTTTCTTTCTGACCTCGTGTTTTTCTTTTCCCCGGTGATTTCTTTCTTTCTTTCTTTTTTTTTTTTTTTTTTTTGAGACGGAGTCTTGCCCAGGTTAGAGTGCTGCAACCTCCAACCTCTAGTTCCCAGGTTCAAGCGATTCTCCTGCCTCAGCCTCTCAAGTGGCTGGGATTACAGGCACCTGCCACCATGCCCAGCTAATTTTTGTTTGTTTTTTTTTTTTTTTTTTTTGAGACGGAGTCTCGCTCTGCCACCCAGGCTGGAGCCAGTGGCCGGATCTCAGCTCACTGCAAGCTCCGCCTCCCGGGTTTATGCCATTCTCCTGCCTCAGCCTCCGGAGTAGCTGGGACTACAGGCGCCCGCCATGTCGCCCGGCTAGTTTTTTGTATTTTTAGTAGAGACGGGGTTTCGCCATGTTAGCCAGGATGGTCTCGATCTCCTGACCTCGTGATCCGCCCGTCTCGGCCTCCCAAAGTGCTGGGATTACAGGCTTGAGCCACCGCGCCCGGCCTAATTTTTGTATTTTTAGTAGAGATGGGGTTTCACCATGTTGGCCAGTCTGATCTCAAACTCCTGACCTCAAGTGATCCTCCTGCCTCAGCCTTCCAAAGTGTTGGTATTACCGGCGTGAGCCACCACACCCGGCCTCCGCAGTGATTTCTTGTAATTTAAGAAACCAAGATAATCTGAAGTCTTAATGTAATTTTAAGCCTGATAATAAGGTATCAGCAATGTAATTTTACAAAATTAAGCTCTGTGGTACATTTTCAAAGCACACCTTTCATTTTCCTTTTTCATTTTGTTTTAGGAGCTCTTTGTTCAATGTCTAGCCACCTATTCCTACAGACACGGCAGTGGAAAGGAAAAGAAAGTACTGACTTACAGTGATTTAGCAAATACTGCACAGGAATCAGAAACTTTTCAGTTTCTTGCAGGTACTTAGTCTTTGAAACATTCTGGTTAAAAAATGATTAGTAATCAATAGCTCTTTCCCCACCCCTTGCCTCCCTTCTGCTTTCAGGGAATTAGACTTTTTGCTACTTTTTCCAAGCCGCAAAGTGCTATGAGCTGTCACAGGAAGATACTTTTAATCTTCTCTGTTTGAATGTGTTTGTAATGTGGTCCACCTAGAACAACGGTGAAGACAGCAACATTCAGAAGATGTGGGTTGCCCGCCTGTGCTGGGCAGTCCTTTACAAGGACCCTTCCTGCCACTGAAGGGAAAACTCAGGGTGGGTCCACATGCCCATAGTTAGAGCTTAAGTCTGCCCTGGGGCTAGCACCTAGCCTATCTCAGGTAATCGGGCAGAGTTGCTTATAAAAGCAGCTCATAGAGACACCATGGTTTGTACTCAGTGGAATAATGGAAAGAGGCCTGTAGCATTCGTTAGGAGACAATGCTAGTTTCTGTGATATTTTACCCAGAAATGTAGCCTGAATTTCATCTTGTTTTAGAACCTCTTGTAGAGGTCAAAGCAGGAACTAGTACAGTTTGAAATGTGCATTGCTGTGTTCAAAGTCTACCATAACCAATTGCTGATGTAAGCTTTATGTTTTTAAGATATATTACCAAAGAAGATATTAGCTAGTAAATACCTGAAAATGCTTAAAGAGGAAAAGAGGGAAGAAGATGAGGAGAATGACAATGATAATGAAAGTGACCATGATGAAGCTGAATCCTAAACCAAAAAAGTGCTTTAAAAACCAGCCTGGCGAGGACTGCCCTGGACCCGCTCCACTGTCTATAAGTAAACACAGCACTGCCCGCTTTTAGCATCTTCACTTCACAGACTTCCAGTGCATGATATTCTTTCAAGGTATTCTTTCCAGGCCAAGATCGAGCGCCTCATGCACCTGCGCCACAAACAGCCAGAGGGAAAGTGACCCAGACAGCAGTCCCTCCTTGACAGGCCCACCCTGCAGCTCAGGCACCAAGAAAGCAGCCGATACTGGCAGCCATTGCAGCTCCAAACTGCAGAGGCAAAGCCAATTTTAACTTTTCAATTTACAGTCGATTTTGAAGAACTTCGATGTATCAGTTATGTAAATTCATGTATGTATATTTTGGAATCAGTTCTTATAAACAGCTCGATTCAGTTTTAGCTAAATATATAGTTTATAGGACGTATATTTGAATTTTTATCTTAAGTTGACTGTTCAGATATTTTTCTACTGTAAAGAAATATACTTTTCTATTAAAGAAAAGAATTTTCTATTAAAGAATTACTGTACATATTTTTACAGTAAAATGCTTTATGGAACTAGTTTTAACTGCCTGCAAATTTTGAGAAACTTAAAAATAAGCATTCTAACACTTTTATTACCACAGAAAAATTCCAAGTCAAATTATCAAATCAAATACAAAAATAAGTCTCACCTCTTGTATAAGCATGTTGTGCTAAAAAAAAGTTTTGAAACATTTTGTATATTGAAGATCTCTCATCTTCCTGTTCTTTGCTTTAAATTCCTGGCACTTGTTTGTACTGTCTCGAAGAGAAAACCTATCATAAGCCTATTTTTTTTTTTTTTTTAACCCCCCATAGGGTAAATGTTTGGTTCCTCTCATTTCATTTTTTTTTTTTTTTTAAGATGGATTCTCACTCTGTTGCCCAGGCTGGAGTGCAGTGGCGCTATCTCGGCTCACTGCAACCTCCGCCTCCCAGGTTCAAGTGATTCTCCTGCCTCATCCTCGCAAGTAGCTGGGACTACAGGCGTGGGCCACCATGCCCAACCTATTTTTGTATTTTTAGTACAGATGGGGTTCGCCATGTTGGCCAGGCTGGTCGCAAACTCCTGACTTCGGGAGTGATCTGTCCGCCTCAGCCTCCCAAAGTGCTGGGATTACAGGCGTGAGCCACCATGCCTGGCCTTCATTATCTCTTTTTTAAAAATAAAGTTTATAATTTACATTCAGTAAAATCACCCTTTTTAGTGTGTAGTCTGTGAATTTTGACAAATGCATAGTTTTGTAACCACTCGATAGGACAGTTCTGTCACCCAGGACATTTCCCTGTTCCCTGTACTTCGTCTCTTCTCCTGCAGCCTGGCAACCACTGGTGTTTTCTGTCCGTCTTGTTCATTAACATTTATTTTAAAATAAAATATTTTTAAAAATACTTTTTGGTGTACAGTTCTGAGTTTTGGCAAATGCAGTCAAGTCACCACCACCACCACCACAATTAACAACTATATCGCCCTCCAGAAAATTCCCTTGTGGCCAACTCCTTCCCCACCTTTTACCCTAGCAACTGTCAAGCTATTCTGTGTGCCTATAGCAGGTGTCAGCAAATTTTTTTCTGGAAAGGGCCATGCAGTAAATAGTTCAAGCTTTGTGGGCTTTTATAGTCTCTGTTGCTGCTGCTAAACTCAGCTGCTGTACTACAAAAGCAGCCAGGTAATTAATCTGTGAAGGAATGCAGGTGGCTGTGTTTCAATAGAGCTTTATTTCTGCAAACCGAAACTTGAATTTTGTGTAATTTTCATGTGTCATGAAATATTGTTTTCTCCAACCATTTAATAATGTAAATACTTGTTAGCTTATGTACCATTAAAAAATGGCTGGATTTGGCTTCCAGACCACAGTTTGCTGACCTGTCTTTTCCAGAATGTCATATAAATGGAATCATTCAGTATGTAGCATTTGAGTCTGCGGTTTTGCTGTTGAGCAGAATGCATTTGAGATTCACCTGTGTTGTCACAGGTATCAGCAGTCCGTCCCTTTATATTGCTGAGTAGGATTCCATTGTATGGATGTATCTGTTTATCCATTTTCCAGGTATATGGATAATTACCCATTTAGATTGTTTCTAGTTTTGGTGATTGTAATTTTTTTTTTTGACAGGGTCTTACTCTGTCACCCAGGCTGGAGTGCAGTGGCATGATCATGGCTTACTGCAACTTCTACCTCCTGGGTTCAAGTGATTCTTGTGTGTCAACCTCCTGAGTAGCCAGGATTACAGGCACAGCATCACCACACTTAGCTCATTTGTTTGTACTTTTAGTAGAGGTGGGGTTTCACCATGTTGGCCAGGCTGGTCTCTACTCCTGACATCAAATGATCCGCCCGCCTCTGCCTCCCAGTGATGGGATTATAGGCATAAGCCACCACACCTGGCCTTGATGACTACAATTAATAAAGCCCTGTAAGTATTTGTGTACAGGTTTTTGTTTGTGTTTTCTGCGATGGAGTCTCACAAACTCTGCTGCCAAGGGTGGTGTGCAGTGGTGTGATCTTGGCTCACTGCAACCTCTCCCACCTGGGTTCAAGCCATCCTCCCACCTCAGCCTCCTGAGTAGCTGGGATTACAGGCACTCACCACACCTGGCACATTTTTGTATTTTTAGTAGAGATGGATTTTTGCCATGTTGGCCAGGCTGGTCTCGAACTCCTGAGCTCAATCAAATGACCTGCCCACCTCAGCCTCCCAAGGCGCTGGGATTACAGGTGTGAGCCACTGCGCATGGCCTGTGTACAGGTTTTGTGTGAACATAGGATTTCATTTTACTTGGGTATATGCTTATGAGTGGAATGAGATACAGAAGTTTATAAGAAACTGCCAAACTGTTTTCCAAAGTGGCTGTGCCATTTTGCAGTCCCACCAGTAGTGAGTGAGTTCTAGTGGCTCTGCAGCCTGTACAAAAATTGGTATCAGTTTTTATTGAGTTTTGAGAGATTTATATATTTTTAATACAAGTTATTTGCCTGATAGGAGATTTGCAAACATTTTCTCCCAGCCACTTTTCATTCTCTTAATAGCATCTTTTTTTTTTTTTTCTTCGAGTCTGAGTCTTGCTCTTGTCACCCAGGCTGGAGTGCAATGGCACGATCTCAGCACACCGCAACCTCTGCCTCCCAGGTTCAAGTGATTCTCCTGCCTCACCCTCTCGAGTAGCTGGGATTACAGATGCGCACCACCACACCTGGCTAATTTTTGTATTCTTAGTAGAGATGGGGTTTTACCCTGTTGGCCAGGCTGGTCTTCAACTCCTGACCTCAAGTGATCCACCCACCTCGGCCTCTGAAAGTGCTGGGATTACAGGCATGAGCCACCGCGTCCGGCCTGAAGCATTCTTAAGGCACCATAAGTATTTAAGATCCGATCGTTCAGGGAACACTTACCTTTCAGTTCCTCCTTGAACCAGGTGCCAGGTTGTTACGGTAGCTTCCTGACTGGTTCCCTCACACTGCCTACAGCCTTTCCTCTTTCCAACTTGCATACTGCTGTCAGATTATCAAAACGATTTTATGAAGATGAATCTTTTGCTCCTGGTTGCAAGTGTTAAATCATTACTGCTTCTGGCCATTCAATAAATGACGGTGAAATAGCGAGAATATAACAGAGGCCATATCAAGTGAGTATATGGCTGTAGATGAGTTTCTGTGTATTCTTCCGGTTTGACCAGCAGGTCCCAGGGCCACTGGGCACAGAGGTGCTTGGTATACTAAGAATTCTGTAGTAAAGGGTTCTAGATACATTAAGAAAAAAGTAAATCTTGATTTTTGTAAAAAATAAGACTGTGGAACAAGATCGATCAGAATATTAAGGTTAATTGCCTATGTGTTGTGACTAGAGATAATTATCTGAATTTTCACATTTTCTGTAACATTGTTCTTAAAATTTGGAAACCTGAAATCAGGACAAAAACCTTGGCCTGCCTTAGCAGTGACGTACAGCCTAGGGATTTGCTGCCATTTGGGGCTTTCTTAAGGAAAAGCCTGGCTGGACGCGGTGGCTCACGCCTGTCATCCCAGCACTTTGGGAGGCCGAGGTGGGCAGATCACCTGAGGACAGGAGTTCAAGATCAGCCTGGCCAACACGATGAAACCCTGTCTCTACTAAAATACAATAGTTAGCCGGGCATGGTGGTGGCACAGGCCCGTAGTCCCAGCTACTCAGGAGGCTGAGGTGGGAGAATCGCTTGAACTCGGGAGGCAGAGGTTGCAGTGAGCCGAGATTGCACCACAGCACTCCAGCCTGGGCAACAGAGTGAGGCTCCATCTCAAAAAAAAAGAAAAGCTCCCTTTTCCTTTCCCAGCACGTCGTCTTCTCAATATAGACAGCAGAAGTCAAAAACAGCCCAGTCAGGGTGCGGCCACCAGGGATTCGACAGCAGTGCCAGTGTTTGTAAACCTAGCCAGGATACAGTAACAAAGTGGCTGGCTAGGTCGAGAACCAGGACGGTGCCAGCTCAGGTTCCCACACTCAACACAGAACTCAGGACCTTGCTGGTGATGGGCTTAGCTGAATGGCTTCTTCATCCTTTTGCAAGAGCAGAAACAGCAAACTATCCGAGACACCATGGCTGTTCCCACTCGCCCAACTCACTCATGCCTGTGGTTCTCATCCCCGAAACCCAAATCCTTGGGTAGTGCCCAGCTCTGCTAAGTACATTCTTCAAGGAACAGCCCCGTTTGTGGAACAGGGCTCTTCCATCCCTGAAGGCATGCTTCTGCCTCGGGAACCGGAATCATAACCTGTGCCGAAGGAAGCGCCTAAAGAAGTACGTGAGGAATTGAAGATTTTTGGAAGAGGCAGCTGTAAATAGGAGGACTTTTATTTAATTTTTTGCTGACATAACTATGAGGCAAAACAAAATTGACACCATACAAAATAACTTTATAAAATATCATTCACATCATATTTTATCAGATTTACAGCATTCTGTGCATGTTAGGGGTTATGTAAGGAGGTGAAAAAACACTATGCCAAACTTTTAGTATTAGTTTATATACACACAGTAAGAAACAAAACAAGTAACTGTTAGGTTTTCCATGAATTTATTGCAAAAATAGTGCAAACTACTTAACCTAGTAAGCTGTAAAAACAAACTAGAAAGGACCCAGCTAAGCTTAAACATGACAATAGATGCTCAGTTTCTCAGCATTTAGCTTTCTTCACCAGTTTTATCTTGACAATCAAGACCACTCCCCATCTGTTCAGTCTCGGGTGAGTGCTGAGGAGTAGAGAAATGTGAAGACGGGCCCTGGAGAGACCAGAGGCTCGGGCTGCCTGACTTCAGCAACACATTTAGAATCATGCTACTTCCTCAATTGCAATTTTTCTGAGGTCTGTGTTGGGGGAAAAAAGAAAAAAAAAAAAAAAAAAAAAGGGGACATGATTTTTAACCTTGAGCTTAGAAATAAGTTACCCAACCTCTTGATGACATGGAGAAACGAATTAAGAAAGCAGCATGAACAGAAAGGATTCAGAACATTATTGTCTGCTTATAAACATAGTATCCGCCTCCTCGGGTGTATTTGGCTAAAGTAATATTCTAATATAGGGCAACCTTCGAGCCAGATATTGCAGCAATTTTTTTTATTTTTTATTTTTTTAAGGATACTATATCCCTACAAGAGTAATTTTTAAATTTCTTTCAACAGTCTATTGGGGTCCAAAAAGTATATATCTAAACAAAAATAACAAAAGCAAAACAAAATGCTACATGTAAAAGCTAAAGAAATAAAATGCAGCATATTCAGGTTCTTTTTCTTGAGGTACCTATATAAATTTAATCACCTGCCCCAAAGTCCTCTCGTTAGGTTAAAAACACACTGCGTCCTGGGGAGCCAATTGCCCGGCGCGTCTTATTACTGAGAAAGTGCAAGAATGCTGATCATCTTCTGCAGCATACTGAAGGATGATTTACTCTTTACAAAATAGAGCTTAAGTATCAACCTGATGGAAGTTAGAAAATTAAAAACATTTAAGTAGAATCATCTCTCTCTCTTTTTATTTTTGAGACCCTGCAGCAAAAAGCCTCCCAAATCAACTTTCAAAGTTCTGCCATTAAGGAATGTTGGTTCTCTTGTAAAATTCAGAGATCTCTTTAAAATAGTAAAACTATAGACTACAGGAAAGATCCCTAATTTTTATTTCTTATTGGTATAAAATCAAATTCTTAAGACTCCAAAATATTGTTACCTCCAAAGAATTAAGTAAAAAAAGATCGCCATAGTAGGAAAAGTCTAGAATTGTAAACTGCCAAATATAAAAGCATGGTAAGTCATCAACCTATCTCATTTTCTTACCTGTCAGAAAGCATTCCTAACTCACAGGCACGCAGGGCTGCTGCTGAATGCAGGCCTCTGCCTCCACAAAGCCACGAGCTCTGGCCCGCCCCTTTCTGTCCATGGCCATTAGCACCTCCACCAGGTAGGTCAGGAGAGATGAAATCGACAACAGTCCATTTGCTGCTTATGAAATAAACTCTTAGAAAATGTGCCAGAGGAAGAAGGGGCATGAATGGCTAGAAAAGCAATGATGAGGGTACATGGGATTTTTTTTCTGGCCGCCCCTTCACTGGCACAGAAAATGAAGTGATAAGCTATAAATATGTGCATAGAGGAGTTTGGACTTTATTGATTGTAAAATGTTAAGTTTGCTCTTGGACATTTTTTTTTTCTTTTCACAGGGGGGCAGTCGGGATTATAATACACTGCAGCAGTAGGCTGGGGGAAAGTCTATCAAATTCCATGACCAATTGGACTTTTCTCCCCACCTGTAATATAAATAAAATACGTACTGTTTCATACTGATTTTGTTTTCAATGCATTGGGGTTCAACATAAAAGGCACAAATAAATAAAAATATCATTAAATAAACGGAAATTACAATTTCAAGTTTCATGTGGAGTTGTATCTCACTGTTTGGTTACTTTTTCCAATTAAATTTGACAGACTTAGTAATAGCACCCAACTGTTTAACTGAGGTAGATCCACATTGTAAAGAAAGCTGGGTCCCCTCCATTTTATCTCTAAATTTATGATACTTTTATCAAAACACAAAAATCCATTTAAATCATATGCAGAAGCGATGACAGGTGGTACTACCTGAAGAAAGCTTAGTACATGAGCAGGTTTGCAAATAAGACCTACGCCCAAACTGCACTCTCCATCAGCCATACAGAAATCTCAGACTGGAGGGAGGAAAAAAAAAGAAACATTAAAAAAAACAAAAACAAAAAACCCTGAAAGTCGCAAGACTTTTAGAACAGGTCTTTTTGACTGTCACAGAAATGCACAATGGTCCATTTTCATCAAGCTATGGCCACAGCCAAGCTAGACAAGAGAGAGAAAGAGAGACAGAGAGAGAGAGAAAGAGAGACAGACAGAGAAAGAGAGAGAGAGAGACACAGAGAGGTGGGTCACTGAATGCTTCCCTTTAACTCCAGAAAAAATAACTTGAATTATGATACAGCATCTTGATCTGAACAGTTTACACTCACTCTGCCTAATATTTTTGCATACTCTGAAACTCACAAATTTAACATCTGATTAAGGCTTAAAGTGGCATTGCCACCTAGCATCATGCAAGCGTGGACATCTTCAAGACACACAGCATGGTATTCAACTAAAGACAATGACATGAAGCCTCAGAATTGTATTTAGCAGGTACTATAATTTTATAATTAATTTTACAATTCATGTAGCAAATGGAAAATCATACAGAGAGGCCAATGTCTATAAATAAGAGTTTATACAGAAACTGTCAATTTACAAAACAGCACTGCATGGTTTCTATATTGCAAGCACAAGACATGGTCACATGGTTCCACTGTACAGGCAGAAACAAGCCCATAGACAATACATAGAGAGTACCACCTGAAACGAGGGCCTTGGAGTGGCTCCGCTTCTTAGAAAATAGTGAACTTTCAATGGTCATAATACATTTTGATTCAAAATGTCTTCTAAAATGTGTTCGCTGTGGGGGAAAATTAAGAAGGGGCAAAAATCCATCTATGGAACTTTTGAATTCATTTTTGGTTCTTTTTCAATTATTTTATAAAAATAAAATAAAACTAGAAAAACTGATAAAACTAAGGGTTAAAACCCCTCAATATGTATTAGGTAAGTAATCTGAAGTGTACCAGAGGTAAGAAAAAGCTGGATTTAGATACTACATTCTTTTCCTGTATTTAATGAGTAATTAGCCACTTTGCTGCACAGAAACTTATAAATTATTCTCTCAAAACTTTTTTAAAAATAAAAACTTGCCTCTACAGTTACAAAACATGAATTCATACCTTTAACAACTACATTAAAATCCACTATCAAACTCAGGCCCGGAATTTCAACGCAACGCCACCCTCCATACTGTAGGATTCGAGTCGCGCGTTCTGTTTGGCTTTGACGAGGAACTGGGATTGCCGCCACGGTGCTCCCTCTGCAGCCTGTGCCTCTGCGGAGGGGGAGGCCGTTCCTTGCCTTTCAGGATGGTGGGCTGGGGAAGAAAGAGGGGAGGGCCAAGAGGAGCCACCAAGAAAAACTTTCTAGGTATTTAAGAAATAAGTACATGGGATTACTTCCCTGCTTAAAATCAATAAAATCACCCCCTGACAGGGAAAGGTGGTTTCTCATTAGGCCATTAGCCAAGAAACTGCTCAATACCTGGCTTGAAAAAGCTAGAGATAAAAACTGCCCATTAGGTAAGTCAAAACTGGTGTCCTATATGCACAGCTCAAGGTGACATCACACCAAAGTAAGCGGTTTCCCAGGAAGTCACAAAACAGAGCAACAGTAATGAAGAGCATTCCAAAATAAGGGTCACAGGACTGAATAGCACCTTACAGCTGAGGACTTCACACATTCTACAAAGACATGATTCCAATTCCTTTTTAAAAAATCTACTTCCATTACAATAAATATTCTTGTCGAGTGACTATGAGAACAAGACCACCAGGCTTTGCAGATGGTCATGGTCAACGTGGAAAAGATGGGTCTTGCACCAATCTCCTGCAATCCTGGCAGAGGTGGACTTGGTCAGGGTATGGGAAAAACCACAAGACTGGAACCAAGCGTTTTCCGCAATGAGACCAAGTGCGTCCCCCGCGGCTCCAGACCACATGGCATCACAGTTTACAAGTCAAGGGCTGAGGAGCGGAAAGAAAGCTTCGAAGGCTGGAGGTCCATGCCTACCTTGTGGAATGGCACAGGCTTAGTTCCCCAGAGAAACACAGCCCCAATATGATTCTGAAAGGACACTGAGGACCGGACTTTAAAGGCACAGAATCTGAGACTGGGTCTTCCAGAACGCGATCAGGCTGGCACCGATGCAGACAGAGAAAGGCCTGGGCACCACTGGCTTCTTGGGACAGAGGGACCTGCCCTCTCCCACCCAAGACTGCGCACACAGCTCCCAGAGTTCAAAGGAGTCCCGGACCCCTACACAAGCACCCCAATCTATGAAGTCGCCTGCCTTGTGCCCCGCTGGTCGGTGCTGTGGGGTGTTCTTGGGATCAACTCCCTCATTTTAAGGACCTTGAAGCTTCAAAAAGAACTGAATGAGAATGGCCCCAACGTCCAGTTCCTGGAGACACTTGGGGGAAAGAGTTAATATTTGGTGTTTTAGCTTTAACTCTGAACTACTTAAATCCAAGGAGGTTTTAAATAGGAGATAATTCAGCCTCTTCCTACCTCCCAAAAGGGGGTTGGGGGGTGAGGCGAGGACTTAACCCTTTAGTCATACTACCCACAGCATTTAAAGACCTAACACATCTAAAATTTCCACACCAACCAATAAGATAGAAATGTGTTAACAAAAGCACCAGGAATCTTCAGTTCTCTCACTTCTGAGTAAATTCTCACAAACGCGAAGATGGTGGGAGAGCCCCAGCGCAGCGTTCCGGAGATGCGCGTGCAGGAACCTTGTGGTGGATCTGCGTGCCGCAGCTCCCATGACTGAGTCCAGGGGCGAGCAGCCGCGCAGCGTCCCCTCAAACACCCTGGACCAGATTCTGACGGCCCAAGGCCAGCCCAGCAGACCCAAGCAGCCAGTACCCTGGGTCCGCAGGCAATGGGACACCCACGAGTGCCCAAGCCTCTTGAGGTCTGTTCGCACGGAACAGTCTAGTGGCAGAATTACAAAACATTCTGAGAGAGACTGCAAAGGACACTTAGCTCTTCCGGAATTAAAGCACGCGACGTAGCATAAAAAGCATCGAAACCCCAAACAGCAGTGTTAAAGGCAACTGCTTCCAGGTAGTGACGTAGTAGAACCGCCGGGGCCAAACTCAGTCTCTGATGAGCAACCAATACGAGAACGGGGCCACCTCCAAACACCCAGATGCCAACTGCAAACCATCGCCCGCCAACTCAGAAGAAAACTCATGGAGAAACTGGGGCGAGCGCTAACCTGAAGATCGGGGAACACAGGGAACCCAAAGAAAGAAGAGAAGGAGGCCCGGGCCCGCAGCACAGTGTAGGGAAAAATGACATTTCTGACAGCAAAGTGGTTAATCACAGGGAGGGGTGTTCAGAGCCTCCCAGGACCGACTTCCCGCAAGTCAGCATCAGACGGTCCACTGCACCACTAGTGGGAACTTCTACTTCAAAACACCAGCTGTAGGCCCTGTGTTCTTTCAAACAAAGGGCCCTGGATTTGAACAGAATGCTTTGTTTTCAACCCTTAGTTTGTTTTGCAGTAGGGAGTGAGAGTAACCCAAGGTCCCAAAGTCAAAGGCCAATTACATCTGCATTGTCCTTGAAACCATGCAACTATTTTAAATGTACTATTTGCACGACAGTCGGTGTTGAAGCACCTTTGTGATTTTACAGAGGGTATAAAAGGGAGGACAGGACAGAGGAGCCCATTTTCAACCCATTCGTAAAGCAGAAAAAAAAGTGCTTTCTTATATTAAACAGGAAAGTGAAAAGCCAGGCAGGACACAGGCTGTTTCAAGCTTTTGCCACACACAGACCTGTGCAGGCTCCTGCCAGCCTGAAGGACAGCGTGCTGTCCCGTGCAGAGAACCCTCCCATGCCACTCGTGCCAGTCGTAGAATCCTAGAATCTCAAAGCTGCGCAGCATGGAGGTGACCCTGGTCCACCTGACACAGCAGAGGAGGAGGGGCTGCCCGTGGGTCACAGTATGGCACACACATTTTCAAGCCAGAACTGAACAGATAGATGTTCACAATTCAGTTTATTCAGGCAACATATTGGCTGTTTTCAGTGTGGACAGCTACACTTAAGAGCAAACATGATGATCTATTGAGAATTCAGAGGTAGCCTTTATCTGCATTTTTTTTTTTTAAACTAAAAGGTATTTAGGAACCACCTTCTGTAGTGATTTGGCTAAGCCAATACATTCACTTTAGACAATAACATGGCAAAACGTACTGAAAGAAGCATAAGCGAGGGCACCGTAATGGCACTGGTGTGACTTGGACACACACACAGACTGGTCTGGGCTGAAATACTTCTTGCTGGGGGTGACACAGGGTAGCCTGACCACAGAGTGACACACGGGGGATACAGCACACACTGCTACTCTAGCAAAACAACGGGCACAAATGACAGCTTTGACACAACAGTGACCTCATGGCTTTAAAATGACTCTGACCACAGAGACGCAAGGAGGCCCTCGCGTCCTAGTAGCAGGCGGAGCAGATGCCTCCCATCCGGACTGTCCAGGCTGGGTGGAACTCGAAGACCGTGCTTTGGAGAGCCATGGTAAGCGACGAGGAATCAAACAGACCACAACACAAGACCGCAACGAGTCTGCTTAGGACTATATCATCAGGCACCGAGAGACCATGTTCTCCTAGTGTGTTAAAGATCTAAAACTTCCCTTCAAAAGAAAAAGAAAATGAGGCGAACTTGTCCTTCATAAATGGTCAACAAATACGAAGCTCAAGGGCGGCACAGAGTTAAGTCCACACAACTCTAACACATAATACTGAATACGAGGCAGTGTCTCCCTAAGAGAGCCGCGTGGTGCATTCATATCACTTCTCCTAACATAAATCTATTTACAGTCATCTCAAACGAGTACAGCAGATGCAAAGTGAGACATCGTAAAAAGAAGTTGTCAAAAAATCAGTGCAATTCTTTTGAGTTGAAGATTTTCCTTACAGAAAAGGGTCAGCATGTGTGTGTGTAACAGGGGCACCCCCGAGACCAAATCCCAGGTGCACTGCATCTGCACCGAAGAGCATCACAGCAGACGCAACTGCTGGCACGGCAGCGAGCGCGCAACTTCTCGGTCACTTTGGGGAAGGACTTCAAACATAAAGAAAATACTCGAGTTCTGCAAGTGAGGCGCATGAGCACTGAGGGAGTTTCTATTTATTGTACATTCCTTTTCTCATGAGCGTGAGAGATGGGTCAGAGAGAGGTCACAGGAAAATGTCGTATGGCTTGTCTGGGCCACTGGGATTGTCCACTGTCTGGATTATGTCGACTTCTAAAGCTCCTCCTAATGGAACCGCCTTATGTGTAGAAAAATGCCCACGAAAAATCCTTTGAACTGTCCAGCGGGTCACAGTCCCGCCGAAGGACTCAATCAGTTGCCAGAGGTGCAGGGAGCAAGCCACGGGCCACCAGCACGGGCAGCCGAGAAGCCGCCCCAGCCCCAAAAGCCTCCTGGGGACACTCTGGTGTCCTGGCTGCCTGGCGTGTGGCCGGTCTATCCTTAGCATATTGTATCAAATATAGAATTTGACTGAAAAACTGCCTTGTAAAAATAAAATTTAAACCATCCCGCAGATCAATGTAAAATTACATTGCTGCATATATAAGAAAAACAATTCATCCAGAAAAATCACATTTGTGGCTTTCAAAAATAAATCATCCAGCAAACTTGAAGGTAAACATTAGGTAATTTATAAAAGTTGGGGAAATCATTTCTATCACATCCATTAGGTACCACGTGCACTGGAATATCTGTGTCGGCCAAACCAAACCAGAGCAGAAAGGAAAAAATAAATAGCAATATTTGCATTTAACAGCAATAAAAGTAACAAATAACAACAACAGTAAAACCCCCCACCTACTAACCCCACTACAGGAACTGAACTGACATGATGTGTTCTAACAGGCGCTGAGTCACCGGGGTAAACATCAGTGATAGCAGTTTGGGTCAGCCTCAAACAAACAGGGCGGAGGTCACTGCCCGCTTCCGACAGTTCCCTCTTGGGCAGGCTGTACAATGGGCACGCATCGTTCGTGGTTCTAGAGTGCAAACATTCATTCAAAGGAGTGTGACACCACCACCGAAAAGCAACATCATCTTGAAAAGAAAAGGGAGACCCGAATGTGCTATAAAATGTCTGCATGTAAAGACTGCTTGAACCAGAGAAAACCAAAACCGAAGGAAAACAATCCCTTTCTAAAAGTATAGCTATGCCCAGTTTTACAAAATTTATCCAAACCAGGAAAATCTGAGCTTAGGACACACAAACAACAGGACGGTGGCTTTGCGTCACCGCAGGGCTCTCACACACGAGGGCAGCTTTCCACGGCTCCCCTGGTGTTCGTTAATAGATTCGTCATTACAGCAAGAACTTGTCAAATGTGATAGGTTAGTGGTAAAAGGATGGGAGTACATCAATGCTGTTA
This sequence comes from Piliocolobus tephrosceles, assembly GCF_002776525.5. Taxonomy (NCBI): domain Eukaryota; kingdom Metazoa; phylum Chordata; class Mammalia; order Primates; family Cercopithecidae; genus Piliocolobus; species Piliocolobus tephrosceles. Next base: position 143,991,550 of record NC_045440.1, read on the forward strand.
AAAAGTGAACATGTAAAAAATACCAGGAAGAGTCCTAGTACAGGAATCGAATCAGGAGACCTCTTTTAAAGAGATGAGATAAAAATCCCAGTTTTTCTTTTAAACAAACCCAGACTTCTACAACATAATTTTCACATTCAGTTTGCTTAAAGCAAGGCACACCTTACTTAACAGTGGGATGGGGACAAAGCCAGCGAGTGGGCACCCCTCAAATCTCAACAGGCCCGGCGGGCAGCACTGGACGGGGAAGGATGGGGAGGCCCCAGGCACCCACAGGATCAGAGGATCAGATGCCGGGGATGGGGCCGCCTCTGGCTTCCACGTGAACAGGGCTGGGACTTACCCTACTGTACTCTGAGGTTTTACACTGTCTCAAAATTTATCCTAATAATGCAGGGATTGGTAAAAATTTGAGAAAACAATTGTTTACCTGAGAAATTGTAACTACAGCCATTTAAACTCTGAATCATCAGACATGTACAAAGGTATTCAGCTGACCCAGCTGGAGATGTTTGGTCTATTCATGTTTTTAGTATTAAAAGTTTTATAAAACAAGCATAGGGCTATAAAAAAGTACCCTTCTCAAAGTACTCCGGCCCACTAAAAAGAAAACTTTTCCTTCAAAATGATTAAAAAAAAAAAAAAAAAATTGTAGTCCTACTTTTCTGCCAGCCCAGTCTGTCCCAGGCATCTGCTCAGGAAGCACCTCCTCCCTGCCGCGCGCTGCCAGAGCTGGGTCCTCAGGCCCCAGGGAGCCCAGGGCTGCAGGCCATCGCTCAGACACAGATGCCCAGGCCAGCCCTGAAGTACCGCACTCAGGAGGTGGCAGCAGGCCCACAAATCTGCATTTTAAACAAGAACCACCATCCCCCAGACAGAGAGCCTGATGCAGGTGCAAGAAACACACCTTCGAGACACGTAGTTCCAGATGATTCTAGAAATGGCTGGAAACTAATTTCCAATTTGAAAAGTTACTAGTCACAAGATTCCCTCCTTAGCTTGAATGCATCTGTTAATTTAAGCTAAGAGCATGCCTGTATCCTTCTGAAAACAGGAGAAAGTGCCACTTGCCAATAAAACAACAGGGAATTGCGATTTCTTAGAGTGGGGGCTTCTGTCATTGAAAAAGATTAAAAAAAAAATACAGCCAGAAGAGATTAATGCCATTAATAAGACACACACACACAGGGACACACGCGTGCGTACACACACACACACCACTCTGAGTACACGTCTTCACAAATAATAGTCATCCCTTTGTCATTGCCGCCAACATCCAGGCGAGGTGTCCGGCAACCCCCCACCCGCGGCCTGCTGCCCCTCCTGCTGCCTCCGAAGCAGCTGAGCACGAAGGCGGAGGGGGTGCCGCTCAGCAGGAGGCAGCTCCTTTGGCACCCCACCCCACCACAGTGCCGAGGTAAGTGTCGCACAGGGCCGGGGAGGGAACAGCAGCAGGAAGGGGGAATCTAAGGAGCGCACAGCAGCACTAGGGGAGGCTCGCCTCCTTCCTGACGCCTCTACACGGAACGCGGAATTGAGTCTTACTAAAACTGTGTACAGAGACAAAAAGCGCACTCAGCACAAACAGAGTTGTCTGTTGTTAGCCTTCACAATTGTCCGCAGCGTCAGTCTTAGTGCAACAGTTTCTAGACTGGCAACCCCACGCCTGGGGCCCCAAATGCAAACCCCAGAAGAATGGCCTACGCCTTCTGCTGGCCCTGCCATCCTTGGGCCTCCCAGGGCCAGGCAGGCTCCTTCACTGTGACTGACAGCCTCACGCCCAGCAGAGCCACCACCGACAGCTTTCTACAAATCTCAGTGCATAGATCTATGAAAGTCATCTGACAAAAGCGCACACGGAGAGGAGTGCGTCCCGACACACGAATGTGTTTCCCAGCAATGCAAGAATAAATAATTTCCACTTGTGCTTCATCAGCTGAGTGAGTGACACGGGGGATGAGGCGGCAGGGAGGGCGGCGAGCGGCGCGGAGAGCATACCCGTCCCCTCCCGAGGGTACACGCTGCACAGTCTCTACGGGGGGGAAGCGGGTTGCTGTCACATTAACTGCATATTCCTGTCCTTAAGCACTAAGAACTGAGAGGCGGTCTCGTCTCCAGGCTCCAAAACACTCTTGATATGCTAAACAGATCACAGAAGCACCCCATAGTCAATAAAATGAAAAAACAGCATCTATCTATCACATTAATACTGCAAACCAGATATATATAATTTTCTCTTACATTAAAGACATAACAGTGAAAAAGGATTGTACTGTATTCATCACCACAGACCCGTATTCTTTAAAAACTTTGGAAAATAAATGTCACAGTCCTATAGGACAAATCTGATGATTAGACTGTCAGTCTATTGTCTTTTTTCTTTTTTTAAATACATTTTTATTAAAATGGCACTTGTCTGCCAACCTCTCTGGACCGGGAAATGCTGTAAACACATGGGGCCCACCTTCTACCACTGCTCCTTAGTTCAGGCCGGGGGAAGGGCGGTGCTGGCAGAGCACGGCACCTGCGGAGGCCTCTGCATGGCCACCGGCCCTCGGCCAAGGACCTTGGGTGAGCCACGCCAGCGGCACACGAGCATCGCCTGGAAATCAACTTTAGTGACAACATCAGAATGTTCAAGGCTTTAAAACCACAATTGTGTTTTGTGTTGCTTTCACTCTCAGAAGATTCACAGCTAGTTTGAGCCCATCAATTTCATAGAGAATCATGTATTAAAAACAAGTAAATTGAATGACCAAATAAATTAAAAATGTTTTAAAGCCCTGAGTTCATAGACTGGTTTTAGATTTTTAGGAAACACGGGACTCTATTTTAATAAGCAGCTTATAGATTTTAGCAAACCGTATTTCCTATGACATTGGGTTCTCATACAGGTCTGCAGTTCAAAATCCAAGTGTGAAATCTGGGACAGAAGGCATTCTGGAAAACGGAGAATCTAATAAAATCAATGACGTCTCATGTTCAATGCTGGCTGTCACGGAAGGGCTGGCCATCTGTTGGTCTGAGTGTAGCTGGTCTCGTGAATCCCACTCGGTACACAATCGCTAAACACTAAAACATGTCAAGCAAAGTACATGGTGCGCAGAGTGTCTTGGTGAACCTGGACCGCCTTGGCCAGTGCTTGGTGGTCTCGCCCGTTACTCTGCCCAGAGGTATGGCTTCCTTCAGCACTGCAGGGATGAGAGAGACAGAGAATGAGAACGTGCAGCCTTAATGCACGATGAGGCGGTGCGTCCATAACTAAGTCGGGATGGCACGGCAGGAACCTGGGGGAGGGGAGAGTCCCATGCTGCCGGCCATGCCACTAATAAGGCCTTCTAGGGTGCTGGCTCCAGCTGCCGGGGCCCTGCTGCTTCCCCGGAAAAGCAGCTTTTTCCTGGAAAAGCAGCTGCCAACACCCGTGGCAAAAACGACCGCTGCTGTGGTCTCCAGGCAGCAATACCGCTCACCTGTCATGTTCCTTGTCCACCAGGTGGTACCTGGCCCGGAAGGCCACCAGGTGGGCGTAGTATGCTGGCGCCGGGATGGACACGGAGCGTGTGCAGCGCACGTAGGTGTGACACAGCTGGTAGGTGAGGATCTGCAGCTCGTCAGAGGAGAAACGGTTGTCGTCCCAGAGGACGTGATAGTGCGAAGGCCTGCTTGTCCCCTAAAAGCAGATCAGAAGATTAGACAGCTGGACTTGCATAAAATCTTGAAAAGGATACTGTGGAAGAAGATTTATATTAAAAATGCATCATAGGCCGGATGCGGCAGCTCACGCCTGTAATCCCAGCACTCTGGGAGGCCGAGGCGGGCGGATCACGAGGTCAGGCGTCTGAGTCCAGCTTGGCCAACAGAGTGAAACCCCGTCTCTACTAAAAAATACAAAAAAATTAGCCAGGCAATTGTGGCACGCGCCTGTAGTCCCAGCTACTTGGGAGACTGAGGCAGGAGAATCGCTTGAACCCAGGAGGTGGAGGTTGTGGTGAGCCGAGATCCCGCCACTGTGCTCCAGCCTGGGCAACAGAGAGAGACGCCTCCGTCTCAAAAAAAAAAAACAGCATCATAACTACATATAGTAAATGGCCCCATATGTGTAAAACTGTACACATTTATTTACACACAGAAAAATCATAGCAAAGATATAAAGCAGGCTGGGTGCAGTGGCTCACGCCTGTAATCCAAGCACTTTGGGAGGCAGATCACGAGATCAGGAGATTGAGACCATCCAGGGTTTCATGCAGGTGAAACCCTGTCTCTAGTAAAAATACAAAAAATTGCTGGGCGTGGTAGCAGGTGTCTGTAGTCCCAGCTACTCGGGAGGCTGAGGCAGGAGAATAGTGTGAACCCGGGAGGCGGAGCTTGCAGTGAGCCGAGACTGTGCCACTGCACTCCAGCCTGGGACAGAGTGCGACTCCATCTCCAAAAAAAAAAAAAAAGATATAAAGCAATATGAAAGTGGACGTAACAAGGACAGTGCCATTTGTGTATATTACTTTTTATATAATTGATTTATAACAGCAAGAAAAAGACCTCTAACAAAAGTTACGCATTAGGCCGGGTGTGGTGGATCACGCCTGTCATCCCAGCACTTTGGGAGGCCAAGCCGGGCAGATCACCTGAGGTCAGGAGTTTGAGACCAGCCTGGCCAACATGGCGAAACCCCCTCTCCACTAAAAATACAAAAATTAGCCATGTGTGGTGGCGTGCGCCTGCAATCCCAGCTACCCAGGAGGCTGAGGCATGAGAATCACTGGAACCCGGGAGGCAGAGGCTGCAGTGAGCTGAGTACGTGCCACTGCACTCCAGCCTGGGCGACAGAGTGAGACTCCGTCTAAAAAAAAAAAAATTACACATCAGCAGTAACCTTGTAGAAGTGAGAGTGTGAACATGAGTACCATTTTACACACCTCCTGCGGCTGGAGATCCTTTGAAATGAAAGCAGCACTAGCTGCTGACTGCAGGCCTCTCTGCCACCGCTGCCTGCCCGCCTCACCGCCTGCTCCACCTGCCAGCCTCCCAGGCCCTTCTGACAACAACCTGTCCAGCACAGTCCCTACTACCTGCTCTGTGTCTAGCCCTGTGCTGAGGCCCCTGGTGCTGGTGGGCAGTGGAACGTTCGTCCCCGATGCTCCACTGCACACGCTCTGGCACCCCTTTCCTGGTGTGTGACTGGTGGCTGTCCCAGGGGCCTGGGGGAGTGAGGGCATCTGTCTCCGTGGGTCTACTAAGGACACAGCAGCAGTGGCAGCCTTGGGCCATAAACAGCTCACCACAGAAGCATTGCCCATTAGAAAGACTTTGGGTAGAAAGTTCAAGGAGTTTGCCCAGGAAACACGCCCGGGAGGCCCTGGTGGTTGAGGCTCCCCCACCAGGAGGGAAGCCTGAACAGAGGGCACACACAGGCAGGGCATGGCCCCAGGCCCATCTCACCAGCCCTGGCAAAGCAAGCCAAAACTGGGACAGGCGCTTTGCACCAAGAAGCACCACAAACCCTGCACGCACTCCATCGCCTGCTTCTCAACAGCAGAACCCACTCTCAACCCTTCCAACAGCAGAACCCCCTCTCAGCTCCCAGGCTGCAGGCTGGACCTGGCCACAGGCCACGACTCACCAGCCCCTATTCCTTCTCTGTCAGGCATGTGAACAACGTGACATTTTAAAATATTTCCAATGGAATATTAAAGGTATGTACAAAGTTCATAGCAAATCCTCAAACTCTAGGGTTCAAATCCTTTGGGAAGGGATATTCAAGTCCTTACTTATACTCTGAAAAACCAAAAGCACCTCTGATGAAGCTCTCTGCAGGCAGGGATGGCACGTGACTAAGGTTCCTCCTGTCCCCAGGCCGAGGCTCTGCAGAGCCAGGGTGGGGCAGCTCCTACCACGGACGTGGTGCTCCTGCACCTGCTCCCGTCAGCGCTCACAAGAATCGCCTTCGGCCAGCTGGGGGTCCCTTCATGAAGGAACCCAGGAGAGCCTCGAGGTGATAACCACACCATGGCAATCTTCTCTGAGTGCCCAGTCCTTGGCTGGAGTCTGGCCCTGACCAGTGATTGTGCGAAGACAGGACGGCAAGGCTGACTGCGCCAAGTGCTCGTGACCCAACACCAAGGCTGCCCCACGTGGCCCCTACAGCAGCTTCCCAATGGCCTTCCCAGCTGCCACCCCACGGCAGCCTGAGTGCCTCATTCCTGCTCAGACCTCACCAAGCTCCAGCCACACCACACCCCCGGCTCCCCAGGGCCCCTGGTGCTCCCTGCTCCTCAGCCCTACCAAATGGGATTTCCTTCCTCTGGGAGGTCCATGCTGACCACCTCCCAGCCCCCACCCCCACCCCAGCACCGGGCACAGCCTGGGTTTCCTGGTTCCCTGGCTACTGGCTATCTGGGCCCTACACACCACGTCCCACGTGCCAGCCAGAGGGCAAGTGTTTGTTGAATGTGGGGATGACATGGCAGACGGCCAAGACTGTCCAAAGGGGGCTCCCGTCCTTACCTGGATGCCAGCGTGACTACACAGGTAGAAGTCGAACTCGGTGGGGTGGGTGATTTTCGTGTCCACAGTCGTGCCTGCTGGAATGTTTCCACTTTTCCCAACCTTCGGCAACACAGGCATCTCGTTAGACACGGCCAGGGACCGGCAGAGCAAGCAGGCGAGCCAGGCAGCCTCGTTAGACCCGGCCAGGGACCGGCAGAGCAAGCAGGCGAGCCAGACAGCTGCGCCGCCCGCTGGCCAGGGTGCCCGATTTTGAAGTTTTTAAATTGGCTAATACAGGTCCTCAGTAGTATAATGTTAAATAAAATTTAACAAGTGCTAACCACCAAGTTAAATTAGCGAATGTTCTATGTGGGCTGGGGTTATTTTCCACCAACTCTCATGAAGGCCCATGAAGTTAAATGCAGTCTTCACTGCAGAACGTGCCTTTCATGCCTTAAGAGTCCCTCACTACTCTTGGTGCTGTTTTGATTTGAGGTCAAGATGGAAACTGTCACCAACATACAAATCTAAAGCTAAACCAGGTGACTGGCTGCGGACAGGCCCTCATCCGAGCACAGGCACACCAGCACTCCAGGCAGAGGGTCTGGGAGGCTCTGAACGCTGTCAGGAGCCCCTGTGCTCTGCTGGTGGCTTGCTCCCAGCACCTGAGAGAGCAGGGCGGCTCCATTAGACACCGTCCCAGAGGCCAGGGCGGTACATAGAACCATTCAATGGTTTAATTACAAGGTCACAAGCAGGGACCAAAAAGCCAGCCGAGATGTAGGCACGGCCACCACAGCAGCGAACCCTCATCCCACCAGCCCCGCTCCAGCATTTAGCAGGGTCCCCGATGAATTTTTTTTTAGTTGCACAAATTTTAAATATATATACAAAAAAGAATCTCCAGTGTGCTCCCTTCTTTGCAACCTTCAAATATATATATATTTATATATTTTATATATTTATATATTATATTTTATATATAAATATATATATATTTTATATATTAGAGACAGAGTCTTGCTTTGTCACCCAGGCTAGAGCACAATGGCGCGCTCTCAGCTCACTGCAACCTCTGCTTCCCGGGTTCAAGTGATTCTCCTGCCTCAGCCTCCCAAGTGGCTGGGATTACAGGCATGTGCCACCACGCCCAGCTAATTTTTGTACATTTAATAGAGACGGGATTTCACTATGTTGGTCAGGCTGGTTTTGAACTCCTGACCTCGTGATCCGCCTGCCTCGGCCTCCCAAGGTGCTGGGATTCCAGGCGTGAGCCAGCGCGTCTGGCTCTAATATCTCTTTTCAAAGTAGGTTTGGATTTTGTTCATCTGCTTTATTTCTTCTTCAGTTTCTACCTCATTAGTTTCCATTCTAGGATGGAGAAGTGGCGTGTAGGTGTCACCAGGAGTAAGCTGACTTTGGAGCCCTCCTGCCTCCTGGCAACAGAGATCTGGGGGCTGCAGCGGGGAGGAAGAGGACAGGGGAAGGCACCCAAGGCCATGAGCGCCTCAGCCTTCCCTTGACTCCTGGGGACTGAGGTCTCTTATTCCCATCCTTCTGTCTTTAGGCTTATTTTATCGCTTTCTTGTCGTACAACAAATTCATCTAAATCTACAGACTGCACTGTTTTAGCTGCATTGCATAAGGCTTGACAGGACATTCTCGTTTTTGTTAGGTTCTGAGTACTTTGTGATTTCTATTCTTGTTACATGTTTAATGCATGAGGTACTCAGCAGTGAATTGAAAGTTGAAAACATTCTTCAACTTCGTTTCTACTGTTGATTTAAAATTTAATTGTATAATGATAAAAAAATATGGCTTGAGACTGAAGTTTGGAATTCTCCTGAGACTTCCTTTATCCTGGTAGAACTTTTATAACCTTCCATGTGAACTCAGCTATTTGTAGGGAAGATTCTAACTACTAGATCTGGCTTGGCTTGTTCATTTCACTCTTCCAATTTTCAGGGGTTTTTTTTGTTTGTTTAAGACAGGTTGGAGTGCAGTGGTACAATCACAGCTCATTGAAGCCTCAACCTCCTGAGCTCAAGCAAGTCTCCTGCCTTAGCCTCCTGAGGAGCTAGGACCATAGGTGTATGCCACCATATACAATTAAGTTTTAAATTTCTTTTAGAGACGGGGTTTCACTTTGTTGCTCAGGCTGGTCCTGAACTCTTGGACTAATGCGATCCTCCTACCTTGGCCTCCCAAAGTAGTGGGATTACAGGCCTGAGTCACCACGCCTGGCCCCACGTGTTTTATCCTTAGGTTTTCATTTTGGTCTGGAAACAGTATAATAAGAGCTGTGTAAAAATACCCATCTTTGATGGTGTGTTCATCAATTTCTCCTTAAAATTCTGTTACTTTTTGCTTTACTTTTTTTTTCTTTACATAATTTGGTGTTAGGTACATTTAAGCTCATTAGTTGCTATATCTTTTTGGTGAATCATTCCACTTATTTATTTACTTTTGTTTGTTTTTTGCTTTTCTTTTCTGAGACAGTCTCACTCTGTCCCCCAGGCTGGAGTGCAGTGGCACAATGTTGGCTCACTGCAATCTCCACCTCCCAGGTTTAAGCAATTCTCCTGCCTCAGCCTCCCGAGTACCTGGGACTATAGGTGCCCGCCACCACGCCTGGGTAATTTTTGTATTTTTAGTAGAGAGGGGGTTTCGCCATGTTGGCCAGGTTGGTCTCGGTCTCCTGACCTCAGGTGACTCACCTGCCTCGGCCTCGCAAAGTGCTGGGATTACAGGCGTGAGCCACCACGCCTGGCCTGGTGAATGATGCCTTTGACTGTGATGAAATACCCTTTTTCCGCACTGTGATGCTGAAGTTCTGTTTCGCCTTCCACAGTAAGCCTCCCCGGTATCCTTGCAGGGGCGTGCCTGTAGGGAGTCTAACACTAAGTCTAAGTTTCTTTCCTGGGTGCCAAGTGGATGTTAACCCTCTGCCTTCTGGCCCTGCCTTGACCAGGTCAAGGTCTTCCGGTTCAGTCCAAGGCCTCCTTTCTGGGCAGGTCCCTTTCCTTAGGCAGCTACCCTGACGTTAGACAGTTAGCACAATGTGGATAGATGAAAGTTTATTTTTACTTATCCTACTAGGAACATGGAGAACACTTTTAACCTGGGTGTCCTAGCTTTCGTCAGCTGTGGAGAATTCTCAGCTGTTCTATCTGCAACTCTTGCTCCTCCACATTCTTCTTCCAGAACACCCATGAGATGAGCTGTGGTGCTTCAATGCCGCCATCTCTCCTCCCCACTCAGCACCACCTTCCCGCCCTGCCACAGGGACCCGCTGGGGGGTCCGAGTTTGCGCCACTCTGCCAATTCTGTACGACTGCACAGCTCCGTGCTGTCGTTTCTAATACAGTCCTTTTCAGAGCCGCCTCTTTTGCTAATCTATTAGCTAAGTGACATCTTGTGCCTAGACCTAGACTAGGCCTACGGGACTTATAAATGAAGACTTTTTGGTGGGGCACAGTGGTTCACACCTGTAATGCCAGCACTTTGGCAGGCCAAGGCAAGAGGATGGCTTGAGCCCAGGAGTTTGAGACCAGCTTGGACAACATAGTGAGACCCCGTCTCTACAGAAAGTAAAAAAAACATTAGCCAGGTGCAGTGGCGCATGCCTTAGTCCTAGTTACCAGGGAGGCTGAGGTGGGAAGATCACCTGAGCCCAGGAGCTAGAGGCTGCAGTGAGCTATGATTGCACCACTGCACTCTAGCCTGGGTGACAGAGCCAGACCCCATCTTAAAACAAAACAACACAAAAGAAAACTCACCAAAACAACAACAGAAAAGACTTTACCAAATCAAGGACAGCCTTCTCTAGTGCCTAAACCTGGATCCCCACGAAGCCCCTTGGAGGACAGAGTCGCCTGGGACGGCGGCATTGTGGCCAGCAGGTTCTCTGTGAGCGTGCTTGGGGTGTGGGGCTGAGGGGAGAACCGTGCCCCGTGCCTGGAGTCGTGCAGAAACTCACCCGCTCGTTCTTGTCTGTGCAGAAGAGCCGTGTGTGGTGCCTCTTCTGCACCACGATGAAGGTGATCCCGGGCTGGTAGTCTTTTTCCAGCTTGATACAGGCCTCACGGATGGCCAGCAACTCGTGGTGGAGAACCTAGGGGCACGGAAGGGGAAAAGCTCGTGCTTAAAGATGGCAGTGCATGTGAGCAACGGTCCCATGCACGGGTTCTGGGTTTAGAACTCCCAGCCGTGGTGATTCTGAGACAATGAGCGTGTTCACTGTGAGGTGAAAACACAGGAGGGCAGAAACCATCCTCTCTGCAGGGAGGCCTGGATGCAGGAGGAGAGGGCTTGGCACTCAGGAATGGGAAGAACACTTCCCTGGAGGGCCCAGGAGGTTCTGTGTGTGCAAGGGGCACAGCCAAGGCCAGGGGTGCAGGCTGGGCTCTGTGCCGAGAAAGCACACGCAGAGGCCAAGTTCCTGCAGAAGCTCAGGGCAGGCTCCAGCCAAGAAGGGCTGGCCGGTCAAAGTGTATCCATTCTGTCCTCCCAGGAGGCCATGGGCCTCAGGAATGAGCTCTGCTTCCACTCTGGACTGGGAAGGCAAACGCGGGAGCTGGGCTGCGCACCATCCAGCCTCCTGATCAAGGCGGGCGAGTTCCTGAGCTCCTGGGGCAGCCACCAAGGATGTCTTCCCACCCCACTGTGTGGGGCTCCTCCCCCAACAGGTCCGGGACGGCTTTCTTCTGCTTTTCTTGCTAACACCTCCCAAGGAAGCGACCGTGTGACATGGCGAGAGGTGGGGAGGGATCTGCTCTAGTCAACGGGAGAAACACTCAGGGCACCCATCGCCTGAGTTCCAGGCCAGGATGGACTCATTCCTGCCCACAGGTCACCTTGATCTGGGGGTGCTGTGCAAGCTCTCAACCAAAGACAGCAATGAGACTCCCCCCCGCCCCTCTGTGATGGCTTCCTTGCCTGTCCAGACCCGGCAGTGACCCACTATGGCCATCCCTCTCTCCACATCCAGAGAGTGGCCGCATCCTGGCGACCCTACCTTCAAAAGAGCTGCCACCTACCCCTCCTCCTGGCCCTGCCTCCACACCTCTCACACTGCAGACAGGTGTCCCCAGATGCAATGAGCTCCCTGCCTTGCAGAGACACCCGACAGCTCTCCACAGGCTCGGGAAGCCCCCAGATGGAGCTCTGCTCTGCGAGTCAGCTGGACTCAAGCGTCTCTCCCTCATCTCTTGGTCCCCAGGCCCATACCCACCCCTCCTCCTCTCCCTCCGTCCTGCCTCAGTGTCAGGGTCTCGACAGCCCCGTGTCCCATCTCCTCCCCTGGACCCCCTTCCATGCTGTGACCAGATCAGCCTTGTGGCCAAATGAAAGCCACATTGTTCTTGCCATCACCGAGTGTGGTTCTGCTGCACAAACAGGTGAATTACAGACCCTGGAGAAGGGGAGAGGAGGTTCCAAGAGGCGCCCACCTGCTGGAACTGGCCTTCGGAGACGCCGTCACGGTAGAAGATGATGCGGGTGGGCTTGAAGCGCGTGGACTTGTAGAACTGGATGAGGAGCTCGCGGACCATGGCGGCCAGGTCTTGTATGATCTCCTGCCGGTGCTGCTGCACGCGCACAGTGGCGCAGTAGCGATTGGGGTGGGCGTCCATGCTGCCCACCACCTGCAGGAACAGGCAGTGAGTGTGGTCAAGGGTTCCTGAAACTTTCCTCTCCTGGGCGTGTGCCTGGACTCTCGGGAAGATGGGGACAAGAAGTGTCCCCACCCTGGAACTCACATCACAGTCAAGTGACAATGGCTGGCTGGGTGTGAACTCACAGCCTTTAGGCTTTCGGTGTCTGGCAACAGTGTTCGTAAATACTTCCTAAAGTATAAAAGTTTGCCAAGTTACATAGTTAAAAAAGAAAAAAAAAAAAAAAAAACCGGCCGGGTGCAGTGGCTCACACCTGTATCCCAGCACTTTGGAGACTGAGGTGGGCAGATCACCCGAGGTCAGGAGTTTGAGACCACCCTGGCCAACATGGTGAAACCTCGCCTCTAGTAAAAATACAAAAATTAGCCCAGCATGGTGGTGCACACCTGTAATCCCAGCTACTCGGGAGGCTGAGGCAGGAGAATTGCTTTAACCCAGGAGGCAGAGGTTGCAGTGAGCTGAGATTGCACCACGGCACTCCAGCCTGGGCAACAGAGTGAGACTCTATCTCAAAACAAAACAAATAAAAACAGATTAGAACTATCCTCTGCTTGGGATCAGATGTGGCTGAATTAATCAGTCCAAAGAAGGCAATGGGTGGGGGTGTCCCTATTTCTTCCAAAGAAGAAAGCTGTTGAGGCAGGTAGATCACCTGAGGTCAGGAGTTCGAGACCAGCCTGGCCAACATGGTGAAATCCCGTCTCTACAAAATACAAAATTCAGCCAGCCATGATGGTGGGTGCCTATAATCCCAGCTACTCGGGAGGCTGAGGCGGGAGAACTGCTTGAACCCAGGAGGCGGAGGTCGCAGTGAGCTGAGATTGCACCATTGCACTCCAGCCTGTGTGACACTTACTGTCTCCAAAAAAAAAAAAAAAAAAAGAAGAAGAAAAAAAAAAAACACACAAAACACAAAACCACCACCAAAAAACTGACTCAACAAAGTGAGCAGCGGTGTATGCGTGGGAGTGGTGGGGTTGTGATCATCGGGCCAAGCTGCAGGAATGAGTTGATGCAGTGTGCATTTCCTAAGGAAGTGTGCCCTGAGTAACACCAGAGCACATACCAGGTTGCTTTTCTTCCACCTGGGGCAGCTCAAATGACTTCCTTGTGTCCCAGATAGACTCTCCTGCTCCATATTCTCTCCCAACTAATGAAATAATAATGGTAGCATTTTCTTTTTTCTTTTTTGAGAGAAAACCTCACTTTGTTGGCCAGACTGGAGTGCAGCGGCACGATCTCTTCTCGCTGCAGCCTTGACCTCCTGTGCTCTGGCAATCCTCCCACCTCAGCCTCCTAGGTAGCAGGAACGACAGGCGTACGCCACCACCCCCAGCTATGTTTGGAGAGATGGGTGTTCGCCATGTTGCCTAGGCTGGAATGTCAGCATTTTCTGAGCATCTACTCTGTGCTAGGCACTGTGCCAGGGGCTTAACCACATCATTTCCTAATTCTCCCATGAGGTCAAAATTTGTTTCCTCATTTTACACCCAAGAAAGTTCTGAAACATGAAGCTCATTGTCCAAGAGAAACAAGAAAATAGAAGCAGCATGGGCCTGTCTGAGGTTTGGGGCTGGGTCCAAAGCCAGAGTTTTCATGCCGTGGGGGCACGGGGTCATCATACCCCAGGCTAGCACCCGCCAGTCAGGCCCCCATGTGCAGGGGGCCTCCTTGCACCTCAGATCTCCCAAAGGGCTGGGATAGGCATGAGCCCCTATGCCCCACCTCTGACTGCTTCTTGGAACTTACTTTGTGTCATTATAGTATCCGCTCCAAACACCTCTCTCCCACACTACCCTGGCCGTCCCTACCGCTTAGTGAAACCCCATGCCTTTCAGGAAGGACCCCTGGCCACACTGTGGCAGTGGGACCTCGACAGGGTCCCACACGTTGTCAATGGAAGACCCATGGGAAAGCGCTGACACTCACAGCGGCGATGGAGGGCTTCTTCCCATCCCCGGCGGGGGGGTGAGTGACGTCCGCTCCCAGAAAGATGACAGGCTGCTGGAACACTGGTGGCCTGCGGAGAGGAGTGGCATCAGGGGCCACAGTGAGACACACGCCTGGACCTCCGACCCCAGTAGGTGCCACCATCACCTTTTGGAGGTGGTCAGTGTATCATGGTAACGCTTTTGAGAAGAATCCTTATCTCTTAACAGGAATACTAAAAACCTTGCAGATTAAATGATACAAGATCTGAAATCTGCTTCAGAAGAGCCGGGGGCTGGGGGGCTTGGGTGGAGCGTACTCCAGACCAGACAGGCCGGGAGCTGACAGCTGCTGAGGCTGCGGCTCAGGCCTACGAGGGCTCATCCTTCCACCTTCTACTCCCTCTGCAGCCACACCCACGCCAGGGCTTCTCCCACCACCCTCGGCACCACCAACGCGGGGCCCAGCTCGCTCTTCCTTGGGGCGGGGGGCTGTCCCGAGCATGGGCAGGCGTTGAGAGGCATGCCTCGCCTCCACCCACTGGATGCCAGTAGCACCCCGTCCAGCCTGACACCCTAACATGTCTCCAGAGATGACCACATGTCCCCTGGCAGCAAAACCACCCCATGGAGAACTTCCAGACCCTGAGTGTACCCCAGCAGTGACCCTAGGGAGTCAGCATGCATGGGGGCAGGGACAGGCTCACCGGGAAAGGCAGAGGTGGTGACAGCACCTCCCTCCCCACTCTGCTGCCGGATTGAGAGTGCACCGCCCCGCACCCCACCCAGCCTTGCTCGGCTGCTGCAGGCAACATCAGGAAGTATCAGAAGCGGCTGTTCTGCTAGCCCTGCCTGTTGGAAACCGGGCAGATGGGGCCCTCGCCTCTGCTGCCCTCTCCCCGCATCCATTTCCCCACGTGCCTGTGACTCACTCCCCGCCCACACCCTATCACTCCCATCGCCTGCCTTCCGGCAGAGCTCCATCTCAGCTGAACCCATCACTGCTTGCGCTGGCTCCCAGGCCCCTTCTAGTCAGACTTCTCACGGCCATAGCAATAAGGCTCCTCTTCCCAAGGTCACCGATGACCTCTGCATCACCCAGACCCACGGCCGAGCCTCAGGCCTTGCTGCGCCTGGCTCGCTGCAGGACACACTTCCCTTGGTGCCTAGGGCCCTGCGGCCAGCCTCCCTGCCCCAGCCTCTCCCATCTCCGCTGCTGGTTCCTCTATCTCCAGGCCGTGAACTCCAGCCTTCTCCAGGGCCCAGGGCTTGGAATACCACCTGTCTGCTAAGGATTCCTGGATCCTGTCTCCCCTGACACCAGCCTCCTGGTTCCCACCATCCACTCATCACCCGCACTCAGATGCTCTGCAGAGGCTGCGGGGCCCAGTTCACCCACGCCCGGTGCTCACCCTCCCAACAGCCTCCCCGTCTAATGACGACAGGGTCTCTCCTGTAGCCCAGGCCAAGGGCCTTGATTTTTCCCTCACGCACAGCCCAATCCCACCTGCCAGCAAGCCCCAGGGCTCTATCTTCAAAACATCTCAGAGTCCAGGTGCTCCCACCCTGTGCCCCTGCCCTGGCCTGGCCCAGGCCACCAGCCCTTCTCGGCTTCATGGAGCCAGAGCTGGCCATAATGTTAGTTGGGTGCCTCCAACGGCCCCAGCTCACCCGAGGGAGCCCTGGTTCCCCAGCGGCCCCCAGGCTGCACGTGGGCGGACCTGTCTCCTGTCTGCTTTCACGGCCCTCCCATGGCTCTGCTGTGCACCTGCCGCCTGTACAACAGGCTCATGACCTGGGTGCCTCCACCGGGACTTCCGGCCCGGTGCTGTCCCCTCATGGCCCAAACTACCTGCACACAGGAGGTACTCAATAAATACAGAACCTGTTGACTGAGGAGTAGCACTTTCAGTTCCCAGCCAGCTCGGGATTGGTCTTTGCTCATTCCCATGAGCCTGTCTCACTGCAGAGCCCGCACCCATGCTCACAGCCGTTCCACTCGGAATCCAGGTTCTTCCCATGTTATCACCCTGTTCCCTGATGAATTCAACAGACTGTTTCTGGGTGAGTGTAACTTGGTGGCTCTCAAAGCCTGGCCCCACGTATAGCAGCATTGACACTGTGTGTGTCCACTTGCTAGTGGTGGAAATTCCCGGCCACATCAGTCCTGCTGAGCAGGACACTCTGGGAACAAGCCCCGCTGGGGTTCAAGAGCTGCTCAGGTGTGAGGACACTGTGGTGACCCAGCACAGGCCTGTGCACACAGCGGGGGCTCACCACCGCCCCACTTTCCAAATACAGAGGGTCACTGCCTTGAGGCAGTTTGATTTAGGATTCTTAACTCTGTTACGGTGTGCCAGTGATGCAGATTTAGCGCACTGTCTGGCTTAGGATGGCTTTATCAGCTGAGCCCCACCACTGACTGGGAGCTCCAACAGGTCCACGCCACAGGGGCTGCCTACAGCCTCCAGTTCCCTTCTGCACAAATGCACAAATAATCTGATTCTACGTATTCTCTGTTGTCGTCGTCCAAATGTTAAGACAACTGCCAGGGCTGGCAAAGATGCCTGTCATTGTGTGGAGACGTCTTTCTTGCCTACATCACAGGTTGGTGGCTTTGGAGGAGGGGAAGAAGCAAACCTGGCCCTGCCCTGGAACAGCTGGACGCTCAGCCGGTCAGGAGGTGCCAGAAGAGGGTGCAGCTCCATGGCCCCCAACTCCCGTCCCCGGCGGTCAGCCCCGGACCTCTGAGGCAGGCGGGTGGCCAGCGCTTGGCCACACATCCTATCCTGGTCTGGGAGCTGCCAACGTGTGCTCCCATGAGGAGTTTTTCAGTCCAAAGTCCCAGCACGACGCAGCATCCATGACCAGCCTGGCGTGGGAAGCATGGGGGTGCCCTGGTCCACACGGTAGCTGCTGCTGCTGAGCCAGGGAAGCCCATCTCCTGGCCATCCGAGGCATGCCCTGCTCTGCCTTGCCCACTGGGATTCGAGGCACGAATTTCTCTGTCTGGAAACCTGGCCACAATGCTCAAACTCCCGCAGACGCCCCTGGGCCCCAGCAGAGCGTGAGCAGCCAGATCTATGTCTAACATCTTTGCTCTGCTGTGGCCAGGACGGTGCTGGGCCCAGGTGAGGGGACTCTGCCCCCATGTCCCCTGCACACCGCACCCCACCCTGCCAGGCGTCCCGCCGCGCCTGGGTCCGCAGGTGGAGGTAAAGGGGCCGACCTCACCTGCCCTGGGGCAGCAGGATGTTGTTCACGCCTCCCAGCTTGACGTTGATCTTCAGGCAGAGGTTGGACAGGGTCTGCGGCGTGGTCCTCTGCACGTTCTTCATCTGCACGCACTGCGTGGCCATCCCCAGCACGGTGTCTCCCACACGCTTGACCTCGGCTAAGGGGCATGAGAGGCACACACAGCTCTGTTGGCGCCCCTTCCTCAGCTGGCCCTGGGAGCAACAGCCGCCACCAGCCCTCTTGCCCCCATCTGGCAAGTGCAACCATGGCAGCTGTGCTGAGCTCTGCGTGTCCCCTCTGTCCGAGGTCGGCGATAGAAGAGGGTCACTGGCCCCGAGGGGGATGCCAGGCTCCTTGGAGTCCAGACTCCAGCACGGCTGTGCCTGCCTTGCCCAGGCCAGGCTTCCCCCCGCCATAAAGGGAAGTTGAGTGAGTCTATCTCATCCCTCCAATTTATCAACAAAACCATTTAAATGCCTCACCTAGGGGCCCCAGGGCAGGAGAGAAAGAGCCCAGCTAAAAGGAAGGACTTGGCTCTCCTGCTTAGAAAGGCCACTTTCACTGGCCAGGCACGGTGGCTCACACTGGTAATCCCAGCACTCTGGGAGGCCAAGGCAGGTGGATCACCTGAGGCCAGGAGTTCTTCCCATGTTATCACCCTGCTCCCTGCCAACATGGCAAAACCCCATCTCTCCTAGTAATACAAAAATCAGCCGGGCATGGTGGTGTGTGCCTGTAATCCTAGCTACTCGGGAAGCTGAGGCAGAAGAATCGCTTGAACTCGAGAGGTAGAGGTTGCAGTGAACCAAAATTACACCACTGCACTCCAGGCTAGGAGACAGAGCCAGCCCTTGTCTCAAAAAAAAAAAAAAAAAAGAAAGAAAGAAAAAAAGGAAAAAAGGAAGGTCACTCACACCATGGTGCTCTGGCTGCAAGCAAATGCTTCAGTGGTTAAAAATAAAAACACTGGCACCCTCAAAATCCTTGGCAGATGTAAACCTGACATCAAAGAGCTCCGTGGACCCACCCCCGCTATTCCTGGTCTCTTTCATGAAGCAACCGGTCAGCTGCTCACTGGGCAGGTCTGGGGAAACGGTGACCCCGGGACAATGTCAGCAGGATGTCAACACCAACAGCTTTTTCTTCCCTTCTTTTTTTGGGACGTTGAACTTAGAGAAGCGTGGCTTTCACATGTCGATAATCTGTTGTGGTTGGGCGTGGGGCCCTGGGGGTGACCCCCTGGCATGGACTTTGGCAAAACGCCACAGAATTCTGAGGTGGGCACAGAGGTTCCACATGGGCTGAGTCCCGAGCAGGAGCTGACCCCGGTGCAACGCTCTGTGCGTTAAACAAACGCTCCTCCATCCAGCCGACACGCATGCTGTGTGATGGATGGGGTGCCCACCCGTGTGCCAAGGCCTGTGCCACCTGAGGTGCTGACTGCCCACGACCACGGCATCATACAGGACGACGGGGAGGCCCTGAACACACACTTGGCAGTGATCAGAAGCCACCTCTTCTTTCTCAGCCTCCCGAAAGGATCACCTTTCTCAGTGCAGCAGAAACACAGAGGGGCTTAGGCAGGAACAGCCACCCATGGAGACCACGACGGCTCCCTACAGCCAGCCGGAGCGCCCACACCTACCGTACACGGGCGTCTTGCCGGGCAGGATGACCACCACCAGCTGCAGGCCTGCATACGTGTTCTTCAGGTGCCGGAACATGGGCTCCACGCTGTCGGCACCCTGCGCGTATTTGCAGAAGCACGGCTGGCCCTGGATAGGCATGCCGGCGTCTCTCGAGATCTTTCTGAGCTGCTCTGTGAAGGACCTGCAGGAGAAGGCTCAGTTCACTACAGTGCACAGGGAATGGTGGAGAACTCAGGCCGACCAGAGGCTCTAACACGAGGGCGTCATTTTTACAAAGCCCAGAGCACTTTCACTGAGGTCAAAGTTGTTCTTAAAGTCCTGGACGAGGCCAGAATTTACATCTCCTAACACATACTGCTTCATGAGAAAGGTTAAGTGTGCTCAACATACACGTAAGCGCACTCGAAAGTCACTTGCAGCTAACTTGCTACCCTAACACAGCAGCCTTTAAACTGCTCACGCTGCCTCGCCGCTGGGGCGGCCCCAGTGCGGACGCAATGCTGTGCCCGTAAAACTGCCGAGCAGCCCCTGGAGCTCCGGTGAAGGCGGCCAGCGTTCTCCCCACGCACAGACCAGCACTGTCCGAGGGAGGGAGATTTTCAGCTCACTGTCATTTTGGATCTTTCCCCCGGTTGTTCTGATGGGCACAGCCTGGACTGTATGACATCATCACGAGAGAAAACACAACAGCCCGCAGCCCAAGGAGTGGTGGCAGCTGGCGACGGCCGGCCTGGTGAAGCTGGGGCGGGGTGCGAGGCAGGGCAGCGGCTTCTATTTTAAGCTGAAGACTAAGAATCATGTCACCTTCTACAATAAGGGCTAGGACAAGGCACTCCAACCCAGCCAGTGTCCAATTTCTTGTACATTAGATCAGGTCCAGAAACACGTGTGTGTCCACCCGTATCTTCCGCTCCAGGCCAAAGTGAAGCAAGGGGCCAAGGACAGAAGAAGGGGCAGGAGGTGACCCCGTGTTCGGAACTAACCTACTTTAGTTTGCTTCCCAAACATCTTCTCTGGGCTTCCACCTCCTCTGCCAGCAGCGTGGACAAGAGGTGGCCTCAGAAGGACAGATGGCCACTTGCCAGCAAGACATCAGTTCCCAGGGCCATGCCCGTTCACAGCCAGCCTTTGCCGGAACTGTCAAGGGACCAGCTCCACCTCACAGGCTGGAGTCCTCTCCTGCTGCCCCCACAGAGCGGGGAAGCAAAGACTTTATGTTCCGTTTGAAGTTTGGCAAAAAGGCACAAGCCACCCTGCTGTGTGCTCCCGACACAGTCGCGCTGGGCCCGTACCTGGCACGGCTGTGCTGGCCAAGGCGAGTGTCCTGGGTGAGGGCAGGCCCTTCCATGGCACTTGGGCTTCCTAGAGGGCCCGACGCTCACCTGGGCAGGTGCCAGAGACCTGAACCAAAGCTTTTCTCCTCTTAATCACTCCCCTTGTCTGGCAAGGAAGATAATACTCCCAGCCTCTCCACCTCTCTGTTTCACCATCTCTTCCTGATTATTTTTTCTCTTGAGATGGAGTCTTGCTTTTTCACCCAGCTTGGAGTGTAGTGGTGTGATCTCGGTTCACTGTAACACCCGCCTCCCGGGTTCAAGCGATTCTCCAGCCTCAGTGCCCCGAGCAGCTAGTATTACAGGTGTGGCACCACCACGCTTGGCTAATTTTTGTATTTTTTGTAGAGATGGGCTGGTCTCAAACTCGTGACCTCAAGTGATCCTTCTGCCTTAGCCTCCCAAAGTACTGGGGATTACAGGCCTACGCCACTGTGCCCATCTCTTCCTGATTCTGTCTTCATTTTCTCCTTCTAATTTACACAAATATGGAGCTAAATTTTTTTTTTTTTAAATAATTGGAGTTCTTTGAATCCAATTCTCTCTTTTGCCCCTCCTTATAAACTTCCTTCAGATCCTGTTTGGTTTCGTCTGTGGTCTGCGCTACTTCTCCATGTTCACTGCAAGGGTAGGTCCTAGGAGTCAGAGGGGCACCGATGGGGCCAGCATGTCTTGCCCTGGCCCGGGCAATGGTATTTGACAGGGAAAGGCTGATGAACCCTGACACCAAAACCCATGCCAGTGCCCTCACCCCCGCCCCAACCAGAGTCAGTCTTGCAAGTAGTCACTCGAGCTGCCCATCGGGCAGGACCCCCAGGCTGGAACGTCTGCCTGTGGAGGGCTTACTTCAGATGAACTTCTGTGCACTGGCGCTGGGGGGCAAAGCACGCGATGGCCCACACCTTGATCTCGATGCCCGTGTGGAACTGCTTGTTCCGCATGTCCCAGACGCCCTGGACAGGCGTCGCAATCGCTTTATTCTGCAAATGGCAAAAGGCTCCGGGTGAGAAAAAATGGAAAACATATTCCTTCAACCTCAGACTTTGTCACTGTCACTGCTGGTCCCCCTGACCAACAATGGCTCCTCAGGGAAAGAACTTCTGTGCTGTCTCCTGCCTCTGAACTGCCTAGCGATGCAGACAACCGGCAGGATCGGTAGAGGGATGGGCTGGTGGAAGATGGGTGGGTGGGTGGTTGATGGGTGGATAAGGTGGGTGGGTGGATGGCTGACGGGTGCAAAAGGTGGATGGGTAAATGGTTGATGGGTGAGTAAGGTGAGTGGGTGGATGGTTGATGAGTGGATACGGTAGGTAGGTGGATGGAGAGATGGAGAGATAGATGGATGGATGGATGGATGGATGGATGGATGGATGGATGGATGGGTAAGTGATGAACAGACAGATGGGGGCTAAGCCAGGAGGAGGGAGGCCCAAAGCTCCATCCAACCTCACGAGTAGCCTGGAGAAACAGAAGTGCCTTGCCATGCTACAGGAAGGTCTCCTGTTCTATACTGAGCTTTCCCTCATTTCCACTCCTCTATCATCAGTGACGTGGGAAGGGGAGATCAGAGCTGGGACTGAGCCCGTAGCTTTTTCCACTCAGCATGCCACTGCCTGCAGCTGTGTCGGAAATGGGAGCTACTTCCACTTGAGAAGAGAAAGGCGAGCTGCGCAAATACGCTGTCAGCTCTCAGCTAGAAAGGACCAGCCCTGAGCACTGTCACCTAAGGAATCTTTGAACCGGCTTCAAGTGCTTCTCAAGAGAAGGGCGGGCCAGGAAGGGTCCTTTGTGGGAGGGACAGGCACTCCTAGGCCTGGGGGCATCACTAAAGGATGCGGCTGTGCCTGAGTTGCTGTCATTTACTCTGTAGAGGTTTTTGTTTTTTTCGCAGAAAACATTTTTCGTACAAAATCTTTTCTGTAGAAAACATTTCGTACAAAATGCCTGCTGTAGAAATCAGACACATGATAGAAATAAATGCTTTGCTTCCTATATTTTTATAACTTCTGCCTGTTCCCACCAGCCTCCCTGTGTGCAAGAGTCTCACAGACAGCCTGGGGCTCCAGACAGGGAGTGCACACGCGCGCACACACACACAGGCTCTTACTATACAGGTACTTCTCAACCTCAGCACAACTGACATCTGAAGCTCAGTGATTCTTTGTCACGAGGTTGTCCTGTGCCCTGTAGACTATCCCGCTCACCCCCAAGTTGTGACAATAAAAAATGTCTCCAGACACTGCCAGATGTTTCCTGGGGGGCAAAGTCATCCCTGGTCGAGAACTCCTGCTGTACACACTGCTTTCTGAAGGATATTTTGTTTTTTTGCACTAACAATGGACCAGGGGGTAGGGCAGGGAACAGGAATGTTTCCTAACATTAAAATGTTTTAGAGATCTGGAAAAATGTATTCATGTATTAACAGAAGCATTTACAAGCTCAGTCAGGTGTGGTGGCTTACGCCTGTAATCCCAGCTGAGGTGGGAGGACTGCTTGAGCCCAGGAGTTCAAGACCAGCCTGGGTAACATAGTGAGACCTCGTCTCTACAAAATATTAAAAACCTAGCTGGGTGTGGTAGTGTGGCTTGGTCCCAGCAATTCGAGAGGCTGAGGTGGGAGGATCACTTGAGCCTGGAAGGTCAAGGCTGCAGTGAGTTATTACTACATCACTGCACTGCAGCCAGGGCAACAGAGAAAGACTCTGTCTCAAACAAATTACAAGGTTTTTTGTGTGTTTTTTTTTTTGAGACAGAGTTTCGCTCTTGTTGCCCAGGCTGGAGTGCAATGGCACAATCTTGGCTCACTGCAACCTCCGCCTCCTGGGTTCAAGCGATTCTCCTGACTCAGCCTGCTGAGTAGTTGGGATTACAGGTATGTGCCACCACGCCCGGCTAATTTTATATTTTTAGTAGAGAAGGAGTTTCTCAATGTTTGTCAGGCTGGTCTTGAACTCCCGACCCCAGGTGATCCGCCCACCTCGGCCTCCCAAAGTGTTGGGATTACAAGTGTGAGCCACTGCGCCCGGCCTTTTTTTTTTTTTTTTTTTTTGGGGAGACAGAGTCACTCCGTTGCCCAGGGTGGAGTGCAGCGGCACAATCTCGGCTCACCACAACCTCTGCCTCCCAGGTTCAAGCAGTTCTCCTGCCTCAGTCTCCAGAGTTGGCTGGGATTACAGGCGCATGCCACCACGCCTGGCTAGTTTTTGTATTTTTTAGTACAGACAGGGTTTCACCATGTTGACCAGAGGCTGGTCTCGAACTCCTAATCTCAGGTGATCTTCCTGCCTTGGCCTCCCAAAGTGCTGGGATTACAGGCATGAGCTGTGGCGCCCCATCTACAAGCTCTCTTAATCCCTACACTCTGAGATTTTTGCAAGGTGGGCTTACACAAGCTCTTCTGGTTTTCAGACAACCACTGCCCTTGCCCTTGCTAAGAGGGCTTCCAAGAAGCCAGCAGGGCTGTGAAGCGGCGCTGGGTTCAAAAGCCCCGTCCCCCCACGGGGGCAGGCACTCCTCTGCCCTCCCTGAGTCTCCTCCCCGACTCATGAAGGGGAATCATGCGCTCTTCCTCCTGGGCTTGGGCTGTGTTTGTACAGCACCTGGGGCCTGGGGGGACAAGCAAGCCAAGGAGGGCTGAAGGGCCTCGCTCAGACTCGTTTCAGAGAGACCACCAGGGACACAGACCCCTACGCAATGGTGTCCCACGCAACAGCGCCAGAGGACAAGACACGCACGCACAGCAACACAGAACGGCCAGCAGCCTCTCAGCAAGCTCTAAGGAAATGTTAGCTAGAAAACAGCGAGGCACAGAAATACAGGTAATGCTATTATTTTCACAAAAAGGGGTGAATCATCCCTGGGTGATTTTACAAAGGAGAAAGAACACCAATTGCTTCCTGAGAGGGCAACTGAGAACTGGGAAAAAAGAGACTTTTTTCCTCTAATTCTTTTAAATCTGAATTCTGAAACATTTAAAAAACAGAACTTTTTTGTTTAAAGTATTTTTTATGTTTTGCTCTGTCACCCAGGCTGGAGTGCAGCGGTGTGATCTCAGCTCACTGCAACCTCTGCCTCCTGGGTTCAAATGATTCTCCTGCCTCATCCTCCTGAGTAGCCGGGATTAGAGGCGCCCACCACCACTCCAGGCTAATTTTTGTATTTTTAGTAGAGACAGAGTTTCTGGTCTCAAACTCCTGACCTCAAGTGATCCACCCGCCTCAGCCTCCCAAAGTGCTGGGATTACAGATGCGAACCACTCACTGCACCCAGCCCAGAACCTGTATTTTGAAATAAGATAGGAAAAACAAACAAACAAAAAACAAACCAAAACCTCATTCCAGGTCCTGAGGATGAGAGTAAAATTCCGTTAGGTAGAAACTAGGGTGTAAAAGGTTAGGCAGACCCTTACACAGATGCCAGGTGCTTAAGGAAGTCAGTCACCTCTGACACTAAGGCCCTGCAGAGCCCTGGTGTCCCTCCCAGCATGGTCACCTCTGGACCCTCCCACCACACGTGGTGTGCTTACACCCGAGGGTCTGCCCAGGAGGAAATGAGAAGCAACGCTGGAGGGCTCAGTGCTCAGGACACCTTTGGTTACACACTGATAAAAAGGAGAAGTTAAGGGCTGGCCACAGTGGCTCATGCGCCTGTATTCCCAGCTCCTTGTGAGGCTGAGGCGAGAGATTTGTTTGAGCCCGGGAGTTAGAGGCTGCAGGGACCTATGGTCATGCCACTGCCTTCTAGCTCGGGTGACAGAGCAAGACCCTGCCTCAAAACAAACAAAACTAGAAGTTAAATTAGCAAGGACAAAAAACTGTTACCAAACACCCCCAAAGCAAAAGTTACAGAATACAAAAGCAGTACAGGCTTCTGGGAAATAATTCGACCCTCGGTGAGCATCCGTCACGCGAAGAATGGTGCTCTCTCAACTTTCATGGGATAATAAAAATTATCTTCTGAAAACATTAAGGGTAATTCTGAAAAACTTTTAAAAGGCCCAAGGAAAGTCATTCCTTTATGAAGTCTCACGCCTCTTACAGGCTCAGCCCAGAGTAGAAAGGATTCTCCTGCATGGAACACAGTCTACACTGCGGCTGATGGCTCAGAACCTGAGAGGGGTCGCGGGGCAGAGACATGCCCCGCAGCCACACGGTCCCCGCTGCCCCGCACGTACCCTGCCCCCGTAGAGGATGGAGGGCGGCTGCAGCACCCGCCCAGTCACGTCCGTCATCTCATCTTTGACCATGATTCCAAATTCACGGACGTATGGATCTGTGTTGAAACTTGCGCTTCGCATCTGGCAAAGGGGAAGAAGAAAACGCACGGAGTGGGTGGGGGCCTCCCATCTCTCTAGCAGCTGCATCCGTTCCAAGCATCAGAGGTTTCTGTGCCAGGGCAACCGGACTGGACTCCACAGGGCGGCCCTGCCCAGGACTGACGCTCACCAATTTGCTGATCTCTTCTTGCCGATCGGGTGCCGACCTAGCAGTCGCTCTGATCATGGTTGAGGTCTGATTGTCCGTTAATTTTTTAATACATCTTTGTCCTGCCACTATGTTACAGACCTGCGAAGAGGACATAGAGACAGGCCATCAGTGCCGCACAGGGGAGCAGGCAGGGGGCTCAGGGTCTGGTGGCCTGTCTCTGCTGGGGACCGTCTCTGTCTCATCCCTGGGCTATGAAGCACCATGCAGGTGTCTGCTGTGGGGGCTGCTCCACGGCCTTCCACTTCACAACAGAAATCCCTGCTAAGTAAACCCCATGTCGCACGAACACACAGACCCCACGGCCTCTGTGCCCAGCCCACCAGGTCAGCGGCGCTGTGTCCCGACACCAGCACTTCTGGGCTTTCTCCAGTCTTTGGTGGCTGTGGGCATGAAAGCGGCTGCAGGTGTGAAAGACGTCTACCTATGGGACAAGGCGCTGGAGCTGCCCAGCCCCACCTGAACGACAGCAAAGTGCCAGAATCTAAACACCAAGGGAAGAGTTACAGCACATGGCTCAGGGTCGGAATTTGACCCTTTCCCAAGGCAAGGATTTTTTTCAAAGAGTCGTGATGTTAGAGGAGAGTGAATGACGCAAGCGTGCAGCGACAGAGCACCTGCCTCTGGCTGCAGGGCCTGCTGGGCACGTTACACACAATCTCAGTCAAGGCTCACGCCAATCCCACAAGAGAGCTGCAGACCCCATTTTACTGAAGGCAAAACCGAGGTGTAACAAAGCCCATTAACCCACCCAAGTTCCTGAGCAGCAGAAGCAGTGCCATTTGTACCTGACTGGGCCTCGGCAGTTTCTGGAAGCTGCATGCTCCAGCCTGGAACGCTGCCCTCCCAAGCCCCCAGAGATCACAGGAAGAGGGTGACTTGCCTCCAGGGGAAGGTAGGTGTGTTTCTGCTCCTGTCCGACTTGTAAACATGGGAGGTGGGGGTAGCGCAGAACCAACTTGTGCCTGTCCTTGAAGTACTGGGCCACCGTGCACTCCACCGTCTGCCCGCTCTCCTGCTGCAGCGGGAATCTGAGGAGCAAAAGGGCTGTTCAGGCCGAGGTCATCCCGGGGTCCCTTCCCCCACGCTGCTTTTCATTTGGTTTTTGCTTTTTAGGGTGACGTGTGAGGAGCAAACATTCAGAGCACTTCTGGGAGTGAAAACCACGTCACGTGCTTTGGGTTATCTGGAATGTTCCCGAGCCCCTAAATTCTCATTTTGTTTCTGGAGTTGGGAAACAAAAAATACCTACAGGCGTCATTACTCATAAATTACCCACAACGTCACAGTGTGTGTACAGGAGTCAGGACGAATGGAGGCGTCCAGAAAGGTCTGTGCGTCTTCCAGCAGAGCGTGGCGACCCTGGAAGCCGTTCACATGCTGCGCGTTCCCGGTGCCCAGAAGGCCTGAAGCCCCCAGGACAGGACGAGGAAAGCAGGCCAGGCCGGTTCGGCAGCCAGGGCCTCCCCACGGTGACGGCAGGAGACGCTTCACAAACTTTGGTGAAGTTTGGAATCTACTGAGCCATGTAAGGGACAATTTTGGGATTGAAAAACACCATGAAATGGTCCTTTCCGGAGAATGGGCATAGAATTATGGCTCCAGAGTGTGCCCATCGGGGTGACCTTGGGGGCCCCAGCCAAGAGAGTCTGAAAGGAAGGGCGTGTTACGTTTGGTGACTGGCGGGCCGCCGGGTCACATTGCAGACGCGGTACTTCCTCTTCATCTGCCCACAGTGCGTTATCTCCACCTTTAGACCTGGGGACACAGAACACAGGCATCAGCCTCTGGGCTGTCCCGACCTGAGTGCAAGCGCCACTTCCCGAGAATCAGTTTTCATAGGAATGTGGCTGCGGACTCAGGTTACGGGGGCTCCAGAGGGCTGCAGGGCTCCCCTAGGGAGGGTGACCCACAGGTCACCCCCAGGCCACCCCAGCTGGGTCCATCTCACCTACAAGAATACCACATGGTAGGGGGAGGCTCAGCTTAGAGCATCAGGTGTCCACCCTCATGCTATTCTGTGCCCTCCGTGGGTCATCGTGGTAACACGGGGTACTGCGAATGGCCCTGCAAATGGCCTTCCAAAAGGACGGGTTCAGCAGGCAGGGTTTGTGGAGCCAGGGGCAGCACCCGCTCTGTTGCTGATGGGTAGAAGGACCCCAGGCAAGTCCCAGACCCCCCAGTCTGAGTTTCTTGGAGTAGAAAGCAGGCTGACCGGCTACAGATCCCTGCCGGGCTGTGTAAGGTTAGATGAAAACAAAAGAAAATGCATCCTCGGTTCCAGCGTTATGAAATGCTGATCACAGCCACGCTGCTGCTTCTAGTCCTGATATCATGAGTCAGACGTGACTGACTCCCCAAACTCAACCTCACCCGCACCCCACGGGGTTGTATTTATTTAGGAAACCCCCACTCCTGCTCTGGGAAATGGGTCTAATTCATTTCCGTGCTACTTCATCTGATGGCTAAATTCCGCCACCCCCATCTCCCTAAATGCACATAAGAACCAGAACTGCCAAATGCGTCCTGGAGGCAGACTGGGAAGGGGCCTCCCAGCCCTTAGCCAGGTGTGCTCGGACAGTTCATTACCTTTAATTTCTTTGGTAAACTTTACCCTTTGGGAATCTGTCAGAGGTTTTTGTTGTTCTTCAATACTTTTAAAATCCAAAACTTCACAAACAAACTCGATTACTGGCTGTGCCTTGTAAAATGCTGTTGCCGACACTGTAGGCGAGAAAAGACAGAGGCAAAGGCCTAAGCATGACTGCGGGGCTGCTGGACAGGCCCATAGTCCCGGAGGGGCCTCACAGGCCAGGCCAGCCATGGCAGGGACACCCGGCCGGGGTTCTCACTCCCTACCGAGGCCAGCCTCAGGCCCAGAGATGGGCAGGCCAGCAGTGACAAGCCCAGACCCGAGCTGCTGACCCTCCCTCTGGTCAGGGCGACACCCTCTGAGAAAGAAGTCAGTGTGGTAGGATTTTCGGGGGACCTTCTGGTGGAGATATTTCTGAAATTCACCATTCCCTTTTATGTAATTCTTTTTCAATAAATGTATAACTGAGCAAGATCGAATTCTCATTCCTTTCTAGAGTTTCTCATAATAACGAACTCCCAAATGAGAAGACCGATCCTTTTCGCTGGCCTTCACTCTCGTCTTTTTCACAGAGAGGGCAGCGGCTGTCCTGCACAGAACAGCGGGATCCTCAGGCCCGCCTCAGCCCCTGACCACAGCCTCTGAGGGTGCGACCTCCTGGCGGCTCCACGCTGGCCTGAGAGCCACTGCCCTAACCCACCCAGCACTGCAGGTGAGACCGGCCAGGTGTCACGCAGCAGCGCCGGCTCTGACAGAGGCCATGCATGGAGCTGGCCACAAGCCATCCCCCCACCGGCGTCCTGACCCCCAGCCCATGCCCAGCCCTGCCCTGCAGTGAAGATCCCAGGGCACTGCTCACCATCAATATTCAGCATCATTTTCCAGAGAGAAGGCCGGACGGACTGATGGAAGCCAAACCACACTTCCCGGCCCCCGCCAAGAGGGTTGGAGCAGCCCTCGGACGCGGTGAAGAAGGAGCGGCCCACGGGGGTGTACCTGGAACCAAGAGACCCCACCCCACCACCTGTCAGATGGGTCTTCCAGAAGGAACAGTGGCCTCTGGGTGGGCTTTGCCTGCACCCACCATACCCTCATCAGAGTTCCGTTTCCCCTCCTTGTAAATCCACGTTTACCACGCGGCACTGCAGCCTGTATGCATGGCCTGCTGTGCGGGACGCTGTAACGGCAGCAGGCTGGGGGACCCGTGGCCTCACTGGGGAACGGTGAAAGATGTTTAAACGCACCGCACGGGTGGAGCACAAACCCCCGGGACCTGGCGTGTTTCTGGTCCAGGCTCCCTGTCCTGGCTTCGTCTCGCCTTACTGTCTACTCTTCACTTCACCGGGCCTGTGTCCCCAAGCGCAGGTGGAAGTGGGCACCTGCCAAATGCCAGCCGCAGCCAGGCCCAGCCTCAGCCTTAGGGAGATGTGCCACTTCTGGCCGTGTGGCTGTCCACGCGTGACCTAGTATCCGCTGGCTCCTTCAGCCGCAGCTCCCCAGGCAGGCTCCGAGGCCCCAGAGCTGCCTGCTGTGGGCTCCCCCGCAGGAGGTGGAAGGGCCAGCACGAGGGCTTCACAACCTCTTCCGGGCCTGCGAGGGATGCTGTGCTGGCCCGACTGGAGCCACTCGACTGAAGCAGACACGCTCTCCAGCACAGCAGCCTCGCCTGCTGCACGGGCACCGAGGGGTCTGGTGGCCCGGGAGGCGCTGTCACTAATGATTCTGAAAGGAAAACATGCTGTGGGCCTCGATGCTCCCTACCTGTGGGCTGCGCTGACCCAACCACCTCCGTGGCCCTTTCACTTTCCACCTGAGACGCGCTAATAATCCTGCCTTGACTGCCCTTCTTATCCCAAAATGAAAAAGGCAGTTTCCACCGGGATTATGAAGTTAATGGAAGTAATCCAAACGAATTCAGAAAAGAATCACAGTCATCTCTGCAACTCTATATTAAAAAAGTAGATGCCATTTTGGCAACCATCCTCCTAGACTGTTTCTCCACATACCTACGGCCTTCCTCTACCGATAGTTCAAGCAGAGACAGGTTACACGTGGGGGAAGGTGTGTTCCTGCTGGGAGTGAGAGCCTGTCCTGTATTTGGTCACCTCTTCCCATGCCTGAAGACTGAGAACACCATGGTCCCTCTAAAAATCTTACACATGACCTCGAAGCACCTTCTCTTCCATGAGTGAAGCCCCAATGCTCTCCTGGAATCTTAAAGCTTCGGTCAGTCCTGGGGTTTGTGAGTGTGGGGCTTTGTTTTGGTTTAGGCTTTGGTTCGAAAGAGACGAAACTTGAAAACTCAAATTGTTCCCAGGCACCAGTGTGAGGGCAGGTGTTCCGGGGTGGGAAACTGAGGGCTGATGTGCTGAGCTGGCCTTGCTCCTCCAACAGCCGGGGACTCAGGAAATTAGCACAACCTTCTGCCCAGCAACCGGGCAGACTGTGAGCCCTTAAACTGTCCCTACATCCTCTCCCAGCAATCGCAAGCATGGCAATTTGTGGTAAAAGAGTAATCCTGAGAATAAAGACGTCCCCAACAGTCACAAAAAGCAGCGGTGACGGTCCCTAGAGTTGCAGACATGTGTGCAGCACGAAACTGGGAACAGCATTACTTTCCTATCACGAGTCCCAAGTGCAAGGGCAAGAGAGGAACAGAAAAGTGCTGGGGGCAGAGGGCTGCGCGGAACACGAAGGCACCGACGTGCGCCCAAAGAGGGAGGCCACATTTTTGGGCCAGGCCGAGAATGCTGGTGACTTACGTTTATGTTAACACTGTTTGCACCTTAGCACCATTTGTGTTATCTTCATCACAGAAAACCTGCATGACCATTCCCACCCTGGTTCCGAGAACGAGCCGTTCCTCAGACAGATTTCACTCTGCAGGGGACCCTCGGAGCCGCAGGGGATTCCCCCCTCCCTTGGTCCCGTGTGGCGCCCTCACCTCATGGATGGCAAGTGCCTCATGACCACGTCCAGGGCCTGGATCGTCTCAAAAGGGACGCTGGGCAGCCGCCCTGAAAGTGCATCGTGTAACGCCTGCAAGCTCACGCAGGACACCCACTTGATGGACACCTTGAAGATGCGATCCTTGCCTTCTCCCGGCAGCGTGACCTCCAGCTCCACCTGTGAGGATCCAAAGCACACAAGGTGACTCCCTCCTGCGAAGCCCCAGGGAGGATGCAACTCAGCAGTGGTTGGCTTCCAGACATCTACCCCTGGGTGAGAAAGTCCCTGCCCAGGCCTCTAGCCAACCACCAGCCACATGTGGCTATGGAGCACTTGAAATATGACCAAGGAACTGAATTTTAAACTACTCACTTACTTTTGATGAATTTAAATGTACAGAGTCACGTGTGGCAGTGGCCAGTGTACTGACAGTGGTCGAAAATGTATCCTTGTTTCACCCTCAGTGAACTCACTACCTCCTCCCCAGTCTCTGAATGGCCCCTTCCCTCACCCACAAGTTGCACCTAACGCCAGATCATGCTGCTGTCACCTGCAAACCCCACTCCGCTACTCACAACCTG
Source organism: Piliocolobus tephrosceles (assembly GCF_002776525.5). Classification (NCBI taxonomy): domain Eukaryota; kingdom Metazoa; phylum Chordata; class Mammalia; order Primates; family Cercopithecidae; genus Piliocolobus; species Piliocolobus tephrosceles. Next base: position 144,023,461 of record NC_045440.1, read on the forward strand.
CAGTTAAATCGTGATCTGAGCCTCATACCTCCAAATATATGGACATGCACAAGCCCACTCAGGTGACGCGTGAAGCAACTTCGCTATTTGCTGATAATGCTTCCCAGTGTCTGAGGAACACCGACATGATAGGTTACGGATGGTATATACTTTATCCTCACATGCACAATGACCCCAGCAAGGGAAAATTCATTCGCCACTTTTGTTGAGACAGGGTCTCACTGTGGTCCCAGCTGGAGTGCAGTGGCGCAATACTGGCTCACTTCAACCTTGACCTCTTAGGCTCAAGGGATCCTCCCACCTCGGCCTTCCAAGTAGCTGGGACTACAGACGCACACTACCAAGCTCGGCTAAGTTTTTAGTTTTTTTCTTTTGAGACGGAGTCTCGCTCTGTCACCCGGGCTGGAGTGCAGTGGCCGGATCTCAGCTCACTGCAAGCTCCGCCTCCCGGGTTTATGCCATTCTCCTGCCTCAGCCTCCCGAGTAGCTGGGACTACAGGCGCCCGCCACCTCGCCCGGCTAGTTTTTTTTATTTTTTAGTAGAGACGGGGTTTCACCGTGTTAGCCAGGATGGTCTCGATCTGCTGACCTCGTGATCCGCCCACCTCGGCCTCCAAAGTGCTGGGATGACAGGCGTGAGCCGCCACGCCCGGCCGGATTTTTAGTTTTTATTTTGTAGAGATGGAGTCTCACCATGTTGCCTGTGCTGGTCTTGAACTCCTGGGCTCAAGGGATCCTCCCACCTTGGCCTCCCACAGTGCTGGGAGTTTGAGCATGAGCCACTGTGCCTGGCCGACTCACCACTTCTCATATGTGAAAACGCAGAAACCCAGACTTAAAAAAATAGCCCAAGGCCACAAAGCCATGAAAGGGCAGGGATGGAATTTGGACCCCGAAAGCCTTCCCACTCCATGTGTGACGCCAGGGCCCCAGGCCTTCAGCACCGGCCTCTCCTACCCTGCCCAGGGCCCGCTGCCTCTGCTCCGCTCACCTGAGGTGCCCTACCTGATTCAGGACCACAAACCCCAGCTTGCCGGCATGCCCCGGCCCAGTGTTGTTTGGTGGCACCAGGCACATTCGCTCGCTCGCCCCCTGCCCACCCTGCCCATGCCCGTCTCCCATCTGCTCACACTTGTCGCCCAGGGCCTGGCTTCTTGCCACACCTTGTTTGAACCTCACAGAGCAAAGACCAGACTCTGCGGATGTCACCTGCCCACCTGGGTCCCAGGTACACACCCTTTCCACCTGGGCCTGGGCTGGCTCTGGCAGATGCCCACAAGCACTCAGAGCACTGTCGTGCCCGACGGCCCCCAACTGGCCGCACCCCGAGGACCATCTGCAAAAGATGAGGGTGGGGAAAAACGAGCAAATCCTTCCAGCTGGATGGACTTCGAACATGAATAGCAAGAAAAGCAGCAAGCCACAGAAGGGCACCGCAGCACGATTCTTTCCGGAAGTCAGAGTCACACGCACAGGGGATGCAGCACAGCTGAGGAAACCAACAGAGGGAAGGGCCAGCTTCACTCAAGTCATTAGGACAGCAGAGCAGGTGGCAGGGGGTGAGGATGCAATCAAGGCTCGGCCCATGGGCGATTTCAGGGTGGGAGGAGGGAACAGCTGGGCCTGGGTGGGGGGTACAGGATGTGGTTTAATACCACTCTTTAAATGTACGTACACAGCTAGCCCTTGAAAAACATGGGTTGGAACTACGCAAGTGGAGTTATATATGGATTTCCTTCAGCCTCTGCTACCCGAGACAGCGAGACCAAGCTCCTTTCTCTCCTCGGCATGAAGACAGAGGGGATCCTTTATAATAATCCACGTCCACTTAATGTTACCTTATGATTTCTTAAGTAACTTTTCTCCAGCTTAAGAATGTAAGAATAAACTATATAGGGCCAGGCACAGTGGCTCACGCCTGTAATCCCAGCACTCTGGGAGGCTGAGGCAGGTGGATCACCTGAAGTCAGGAGTTCAAGACCAGCCTGGCCAATGTGGCAAAACCCCTTTTCTACTGAAAATAAAGAAACTAGCTGTAACCATATCATACATTGTGGAATAACATGCAGCCATAAAAAAGAACAAGATCAGCCAGGTGTGGTGGCTCACACCTGTAATCCTAGCACTTTGGGAGGCTAAGGCAGGCAGATCACAAGTTCAGGAGTTCGAGACCACCCCAGCCCATAGTGAAACCCTGTCTCTACTAAAAATACAAAAAAATTAGCCAGACATGGTGGCATGGGCCTGTAATCCCAGCTACTCGGGAGGCCGGGGCAGGAGAATCGCTTAAACCCGGGAGGCGGAGGTTGCAGTGAGCCCAGATCACACCATACTCCAGCCTGGGTGACAAGAGTGAAACTCTATCTCAAAAAAACCCAACAAAACAAAACAAATACAAAAATTAGCCAGGTGCAGTGGTGGGTGCCTGTAATCCCAGCTACCTGGGAGGCTGAGGCAGGAGAAACATTTGAACCCAGGAGGTGAAGGCTGCAGTGCGCAGAGAGCACCACTGCACTCCAGCCCTGGACAACAGAGTGAAAAAAAAAAAGAAAGAAAGAAGAATAAACTATATAATACGTGTAACATATAAAATATGTGAGGCCGGGCGCGGTGGCTCAAGCCTGTAATCCCAGCACCGTGGGAGGCCGAGACAGGTGGATCACGAGGTCAGGAGATCGAGACCATCCTGGCTAACACGGTGAAACCCTGTCTCTACTAAAAAATACAAAAAACTAGCCAGGCGATGTGGCGGGCGCTTGTAGTCCCAGCTACTCCAGAGGCTGAGGCAGGAGAATGGCAGGAACCCGGGAGGCAGAGCTTGCAGTGAGCTGAGATCCAGCCACTGCACCCCAGCCTGGGTGACAGAGCGAGACTCTGTCTCAAAAAAAAAAAAAAAAAAAAAAGTGTTAATTTACAGTTTATGTTATTGGTAAGGCTTCTGGTAAACAATAGGCTATTAGTAGTAGTTTAAGTTTCGGGGGAGTCAAAAGTTATACACAGTTAGGTGCAGTGGTTCACGCCTATAATCCCAGCTCTTTGGGTGGTTGAGGTGGGAGGACAGTTTGAGCCCAGGAGTTGGAGACCAGCCTGGGCAATATAGGGAGACCCCGTCTCTGTGCTCCCAGCTAACTCAGGAGGTTGAGATAGGAGGATCGCTTGAGCCAGGGAAGTCAAGGCTATAGTGAGCCTTGTGCCACGGTACTCCAGCCTGGGCAACAGAGAAATTGTTTCCAGAAAAAAAAAAAAAGGTTATAAATGAATTTTTGACTGCATGGGGGATCAGTGCCTGATATGTTTGGCTATGTCCCCACCCAAATCTCAACTTGAATTGTATCTCCTAGAATTCCCACATGTTGTGGGAGGGACCCAGGAAGGTAACTAAATCATGGGGACTGGTCTTTCCCGTGCTATTCTCGTGACAGTGATCCAACTGGTTTATCAGGGGTTTCTGCTTTTGCTTCTTCCTCATTCTCTTTGGCCGCCGTCATGTAAGAAGTGCCTTTTGCCCTCCGCCATGACTGCAAGGCTTCCCTAGTCACCTGGAACTGTAAGTCCAATTAAACCTCTTTCTTTTGTAATTGCCCAGTCTTGGGTATGTCTTTATCAGAAGCAAGAAAGTGGACTAAGACAGCACCATTAACCTTTTTTGTTGTTCAAAGGTCAATTGTATATATATTTCTTTTTCATTAGTGGTAATTCATAATAAAATTCTAAATAAGTCATACACAAATAACAGTAACTGAAAATGCACATTTGACGTAATATGGCAACATGGCAGGCACTCCTGCACGCACTGGTTACCCCCTTTACTTCCTTTTTTTTTTTGAGAAGGAGTCTTGCTCTGTCAGTTAAAGAAACAGCTCTGGAGGGGCTGACTCAGCCTCTCTGGGCCATGAGGGGCAAGTGCCCCCGTCAAACTGTCTGACTCCAGAAAGGGAGACAGAGTCTCTATGGGCGCAGGAACAGGGGCTTGGCTGGGCATGGGGGGGACGATTCCAGTACGGACTGGCAGCTACCTGGTCCCAACAGGAGTGGCCGGTCGCTGAGAAGGGAGTGCCATTCCCCTTGTCCAGAAACAGCACACCCAGGTCACGGTGTGCAGGTGGAGTAAGCTTGGGAGTGGGAGAGTGCGTGCATTTCCATCTCACACACGCCCTGGGCAGGAGGTACTTTAGGCCCAAGCACATCTGCGGCAACAGCACTCAGCATCCGGCCTACAGTGCCATGCCCTGGCACGGATCGGATGCCTATCAACGCCACCCTTCAAAAACCTCTGTAGTCAAAACCGAGGGGCAATTCCAAGGGGTCTATTTTCTCACAGCAAAATACACTCTAATTTGTAAATGTATTGTGGCCTAGCCTCCGCTTGGCCCGCAAAGAAAGGACACCAGAGTCACCCCAGGCTCTGTAACTGTCTGCCCATCCCATGTCCGCGGTGGCTGGATGGTGCTCGCGTGCGGCAGCTTAGGGCCGCATGGAGACTTTACGACGGCTGTCATGCCACGGGGGCAGGAGGCACACGGCTCTCTGAGGGACAGGCCCCGTGTGTGTCTGGGCTGCCAGCAGCAGGTGGTCCACACTTGAGACACTGCTGCCTCTCAACAGCCCAAAGCGCTAGGTCCCAATGACACGACATCTGAAGGTCACTCCCAGTGTGGCTGCCTCCTGTGTTCTCACCTCGGGCAGGTGGCTCCGCTGGCCTCCTGCACACAAGGGGACAAGCAGGTGGCCCCGCCCACCTCACAGGGCACTGGCGTCAGTTGTGTTGCAGAGCTGCAATCTGGGAGTGGCCCAACTGCCATTTTCTGAACATGGATAAGAGAAAATGTCAGCCCAGGACTCCGATCCAGGGCCTGGAGCACGGCACGGCAGCTGTGACATCCAATCTCCCCAGACGAGCCAAACCTGCAAGCCGGCCTCCCTGTCTGGAAATCCTCAGGGTGAGAGAAGTAGAGCTGTCATGGGGTGATTCCCGTTTCGGTGTCGTCACACAGCTCAGCAACAAAGGGAAAAAAGCACTCTAAAGAATGCAAAGAGGACAGCCCGGGGCTCATGCCTGTAATCCCAATAGTGTGGGAGGCCGAGGCGGGCTGGATTACTTGAGCTCAGGAGTTGCAGACCAGCTTGGGCAAAGTGGCAAAACTCTGTCCCTACAAAAAGAAAATTAGCCGGGCATGGTGGCACAGGCCTGTAGTCCCAGCTACTCAGGAGGCTGAGGTGGGAGGCTCACTTGAGCCTGGGTGGTGGAGGTTACAGTGAGCCGACATTGTGCCACTGCACTCTAGCCTGGGAGATGGAGAGAGACCCTGTCTGGGAAAAAAAAAAAAAGGAGCACAAAGAAACTGTGTATGGAGCCAGGGAGAGGGCACAGAGGCACAGCTACCTTTCAAAAGGCTGTTCCTGCACTAAGCTTGGCTATGGCCCTGGCTGAGCCCATGCCTCCCTGTCCACTGTCGTTGAGGAGGGGCAAGGGAGGCGCTGCAGGCGTGGCACGTCTGGCCGGCCACGAGGATCCCGACCTGGACGTGGCCTCCCTAGGGTGGCAGGAAGAGCGACCACACCCGCTACACCTGCCAAGCCCGGGCTGAGAGACAGCTGCCAGGCTGCGTGCCACATTCCCCTCCCAGAAAGGGCCGTGCAGCTCACGTCTTATTGAAATGTGCCAGGCGCTGAGGTCTAAAGGCATCCTGTGACTCTGCAGGGCAGCAGCTCTCCAAAGGCAGATCACTGACCCCCAAAAGACCTCAGCACCAAAACCAGCCCCACCCATCACATCTGCAAAGTGTAGTGGGAATTCAAAGTCACCTGGCAGATGACAGAGCAGGTACAGGGAGTGGCTGCTCAGCTACCGCTCGACACCACTTCCTGACCACCTTGTACTGGGGTGGGCTCGAGTCAAGGCACATGGCTCGCTCAAGGGGACCCTTGGCCCTGAGAGGTAGCAGGTCAGCCCCAAAGATGCTTGGGCCAGGCCCAGGCTAAGCAGGCTCCCTGCCGCACACTGCCCAAGCGGAGCCCCCCATGGCTTCCTAGGCCTCTCCTCGCCCCCTGCCTTCTCTGCCCGAGCCTTCAAGTGCAGAAGCTTCACTGCTTCAGGAGCCCTTGGTCTCCCTTGCTGCCAGACACCCCCATCCCAGGTCAGCAGGCAACAGCCGGGCACTCCTGTGGCCATAGCATGGCTGAGCTGGGCACAGAGGTGGACAGGCAGGAGTGCCGAACTACCATCTCCTTCAACAGAGAACTCTGTGCATGGCTGTCTTCTCCCAAGGTACGCTGCTTCCAGGCAGGGTCTACTATTGATCTGAGCTGTGGGTCTGCCCTAATTTCCTTCTGGGAAGGAGACACCTGTGCTGTCCACCACCACTCCCAGACCGTGTCAACCCAGACACTGAATTCGATCCTTCAGGGAGACGTGGGAATACATTCTCAGGTTCATCTGCCACCAGCCAAATCCCTTCCAGGCCAATGCCACTTACCTTCTGTTATTTAGGGAGTTTATAGTTGTCTCCGTATGTTCCTAAACGGTGCTCCTTCTGGCCACCTTTCTAAATTTTCTACTCAACTGAGCAAAGAAGCTCCAGGGAGCTGCAGACCTTCCATGGGCCCCGACAAGGGGAGTTATGGTGCTGGACCCAGAGTCAAGAACTGACGACACAAATCATGGCTTCAAAAAAGGACCCAGGAGTTCAACCCCAAATGCTGATCAACTTGTATAGTTTCCTGTGTCTCCATCTCCAGTTCTGGGAGGTGAGGGAGTGCGGCTAGGCGGTCCCAGCGTCTCCCGGGCCTGGGAGAACTCTTCTCTCTTTCCACACAGGGGCTGGGATGAAGGCAGGCAGGCTAACATTGCAGTAGGAGATTTAGGAGCTTCATGTGTAAGGGCGATGTGACACGGGCCCTCTGCACAGAGGCCTGGGCCAGAGCTGCCAGAGTCCCCACGAGCCTCCAGGGTAATGGAGCACCAGAACGATTCCGCTCTTACCACAAGCGAGGCACGAAAAAGTACTTCACAGAAAAAAGAGGAAACCCAAAGATGACATTGGGACATGATGCGAGAAGAAGGGCATGGGGACACCTCCTTACGCAGGCTCTCAGACAGAAGGGGTTAATTTCTGCACCCCGCAGAGATCCTACAGAACCTCCAAACCAGCAGGAGAAGCGTGGTCTGCACCCGGAGAAGCCCCATGCTAACGAACACAGTGGCTTCGAGTAGGTTCTCTATGCCCTCTGGGACCTGAGCTTTTCTTTTTTCCTTTTTGAGATGGAGTTTCGTTCTTGTTGCCCAAGGCTGGAGTGCAGTGTTGCGATCTCGGCTCACTGCAACCTCCGCCTCCCACGTGTGAGCGATTCTTATGCTTCAGCCTCCGGAGCAGCTGGGATTACAGACATGCTCCACCACACCCGGCTAATTTTGTATTTTTAGTAGAGATGGGGTTTCACCATACTGGTCAGGCTGGTCTTGAACTCCTGACCTCAGGTGATCCGCCCACTTTGACCTCCCAAAGTGCTGGGATTAAAGGCGTGAACCACCGCACCCGGCCCACCTGAGCTTTTCATCTGACAAAAGAACAAGGAAGGTTGGAATGAAACTTAAGAGGGAGCGAACGCCTACTGGGTGTAGGGCTGCACGCGGAGGACTCATGTGGGCACCCCAGAAAAACACTCTGACCATTAGCAAGCCTGACAGACCAGGGCCAGAAATCTGCAGCTCTGCAAATTAAGCTTTGTTTAAATTTTTATTTTTAGACAGAGTCTCACTCTGTCGCCCAGGCTGCAGTGCAGTGGCGTGATCTTGGCTCACTGCAACCTCTGCCTCTCGGGTTCGAGCGATTCTCATGCCTCAGCCTCCCAAATAGCTGTGACTATAGGCGTGTGCCACTGTGCTTGGCTAATTTTTTTTGTATTTTTAGTAGAGATGGGATTTAGTCACGTTGGCCAGGCTGGTCTCATACTCCCGGCCTCCAGTGATCCACCTGCCTCGGCCTCCCAAAGTGCTGGGATTACAGGCATGAGCCACTGCACCTAGCCTTAAACAAAGAATTTTAAACTCTCACTACTCGGCCGGGCGCGGTGCCTCAAGCCTGTAATCCCAGCACTTTGGGAGGCCGAGACGGGCGGATCACAAGGTCAGGAGATCGAGATCATCCTGGCTAACATGGTGAAACCCCGTCTCTACGAAAAAAAAAAAAAATACAAAAAACTAGCCAGGCGTGGTGGCGGGCGCCTGTAGTCCCAGCTACTCGGGAGGCTGAGGCAGGAGAATGGCAAAAACCTGGGAGGCGGAGCTTGCAGTGAGCTGAGATCCGGCCACTGCACTCCAGCCTGGGCGACAGAGCAAGACTCCGTCTCAAAAAATGAAAACAAAACAAAAAAAATAAACCCTCGCTACTCAACGTGTGGCGTGGGGCCAGCAGCAGGGGCAACGGCTTGGGCTGGTGGGAGATGCACCACCCGGGGCCGCAGGGGACAGGCACGGGGCAGGGATGTACATGCTCACTGAACTCTCACAAAGCCCCTGGGAAGTAGTTTTTATTGCCATCTCTCTGTTTTACAGGTGAGGCAGTTGAGGCTTGGCCAGCTGAGGTGCCCCAGGTCCCACCACAGGAAGGGCGGAGCCAGGCCTCACACTCATATCTAGTTTTACCCCAGAGTGTGTGTGCAGTTAATTTCCACAAAGACAGGTCTCGAATGTAAATATCAAATACCATATGGGCTCCCCAAGCCCCTTTTCAGAAAAACTACCCTGATGCCCGCCCTGTGTGTAGATATAAATATGTACAGACAAAACTGTGCACAAACTCCTTATGCTTGTCTTTCTTATAAAACTTAAGTAAAAACAAATGCATATTAAGCACAGAACTTTAAAATGACTACATTTCAACTCCACGGCACGCTAGTTGGCAAGGGGTGATCACGTTGAACTGACGGGCATTTGGTCTAGGACTCGCTCCCATTGAGAAACCCAACGTCCATCACCTGGGCTGGCGGTGACAGTGCCCAGACCACCATCCCGTTACAGCCATGAGGTCGCTTTCTGCAGAGCCCCATATCATAACTCGGCCTCTGCTCAGCCACAGCACATTCTCGCCTTGTCAGAGCGCGGCGACGTGGAGGGGCACCGGGCGCGGAGACTGCTGGGCCCTGCCGACCATCCAGAAAGGCTGAAAGGAGCTTATTCATTTCAAGATTATCATCAAAATGAAAAGCTAGCTACTCTGGAGGCTGAGGTGGGAGGATCGCTTGAGCCTGAGAATTGAAGGCTACGGCGAGCGTGACTGCACCACTGCTTTCCAGCCTGGACGACAGAGCGAGACCCTGTCTCAAAAGCAAAAGGAAGAAGACTGAACATCTGTAGAGAGAGCTGCTAGCAGGCCCCTTGCTCTTCCACTAACATAGACATCCCTGGCAGCAATCTGAGGCCCTCTGCACACCGAGCTGGCTTCCTTCTCAGGGACTCAGGGTTGAAAAAGCAAACTGTGCACGTTGTTCCCAGAGGGAGTCAGCCCTTCATTCTCATAGCTGTTCAATTCCTGGTTTCTGATGTGTTCACGTCTTAAAGTATGTGTAAAGATTATTTTTTATTTTTTTGAGAACTGAGTCTCACTCTGTTGCCCAGGCTGGAGTGCAGTGGTGCGAACTCAGGTCACTGCAACCTTCGCTTCCCAGGTTCAAGCGATTTTCCTGCCTCAGCCTCCAGAGTAGTTGGGATTATAGGCACCTGCCACTATGCCCAGTTAATTTTTATATTTTTAGTAGAGACGGGGTTTCACCATGTTGGCCAGGCTGGTCTCAAACTCCTGACCTTATGATCTGCCCACCTCGGCCTCCCAAAATGCTGGGGTTACAGGCGTGAGCCACCGCGCCCGGCCTATAAAGATTATTTCTGGGCCGGATTTCTGCTCTTCTTCTACTTACAAATAACACCCGTATCACTCCGGAGCAGCACATGTGTTGAAAGATACTCCCAAGAAGTGACACTTCTGGGCAGAAACTTTATTACTTTTTAAATAAAGCCATGATAAGGATAAAGGTAATAAATGAAGGTGACATTTTAATATACCCACTCCTTCTGGGTTGACTAATCACCATCATTCTAATTTCAGATGAGTCACCGGCTAGAGCAGAATGTTAACTGGGCCTCACTGCCATGTCTCTTTCCCACAAACCCCTATATGAACGTGCTTTTCCATAGGCCTTCCTGTGGAGATGGAGTCTCATTCTGTCACCCAGGCGGAATTCGTGGCGCACTGAGATAGCTCACTTAGCCTCGAACTCCTGAGCTCAAGCCATCTTCCTGCTTGGCCTCTGCAGGTCTTTAGAATACTGGTGCTTACTCTAGGCTCTTGTCTGACGGTGGTTTGTGGCTTGTGTTTTGTGTGTGTACTTTGTACTGAAACTCTGGTGGTTTCAACAAGTTCTCCATATCTGTGACAGGACCTAGATAAGTTAAACCCCCATCACTGAAAGCCACAATACAAAGAAGTTGGTTTTTATGGACCTCAGGACGAAGCGCATGGCAGTGAGCTGCTCTCTCCTCCTCGGTGAAATGGTTTCGTGTATGAGAACAGGCATGACGGACTTTACAACACGTGTGAGCTTTACTTCGCCATACATTACTCCACCAAGGGCACCCCAGGGAGCTTACCTTGTCCCTCCCAATCGGAAGGGGCATGGCCGTGTACAGATTCTTCCTGCCGTCAAACACGGGCTTCCGATCCCCAAAGATCTGTGTTTTAAAGTGCTGGACCATGTGTTCCACGATTTCCCTGAAACAAAGACAAAAGTCAGGCAAAATGTCAATAAAACGGAGAAAATGGCATACAAGGACGATACTTTTCTGACGCTATTTATTTATTTATTTTTTTAGATGGAGTCTTGCTCTTGTTGCCCAGTCTGGAGTGCAATGGCGTGATCTCAGCTCACTGCAACCTCTGCCTCCCGGATTCAAGCAATTCTCCTGCCTTAACCTCATGAGTAGCCGGGATTAATGCCACTACGCCCGGCTAATTTTTTTTTTTTTGAGATGGAGTTTCGCTCTTGTTGCCCAGGCTGGAGTGCAGTGTCACGATCTCAGCTCACTGTAACCTCCACCTCCTGGGTTCAAGTGATTCTCCTGCCTCAGCCTCCCGAGTAGCTGGGATTACAGGTGCCCACCACTATGCCCGGCTAATTTTTTGTATTTTTTTTTTTTTAGTAGAGACGAGGTTTCATCATGTTGGCCAGGCTGGTCTCAAACTCCCAACCTCAAGTGATCCATCTGCCTCGGCCTCCCAAAGTGCTGGGATTACAGGTGTGAGTCACCGCGCCCAACCCTCTGATGCTACTTTTAAAGCAATTTTGTAAGACCTGTGGCTCCTTTGGGCAACAGGACTTCCAACTTCTATACAGAAGCAGACCAGATCCATGAGTGGGTTTGTGCTCATGCACTGAGTGCCACACGGGAGAACCTGGTATGCGCTGGGCACTTTCCACGCCCCATACAGCAGATGGCAGACACCTCCAGAACCCCCGGAGCTCTCTGGAGGCACTGACGAGAAGAACAGAGCTTGTGACATTTGTGTTCCACGGAGGTAGGGTCAGGTGCCCATGCCTCCACATGGCTCCCCACTATGCGCACAGACTGGCAGGTGTGGCTCGGCTTGTCTGCGGGCCTCGCTGTGGCCACTAGGATTTGCTGTGTGACCCCAGTCAAGGAGTTTGTGAGACTGGCTTGGCCTTCTGTGCTCCTCTGATCACCAGAAGAATGAGTCCTGGGAGCTGCTGCTGCTCCAATCCAGCCTGACCCAGGGGCCCAGCCAAACCTCAGCCCACTTGCAGAGACATAGTTTGAAACGGATGCTTGCTGCTGGGAGGGGCTGGGGTTTTGGTGTTGGGGGCTCAGGCATTCCAGTGGCAGAAGGCTGCTAGATGCAAGGAAGCTGCTCTGCAGTGCTCCATGAGCAGAGATCCATGACCCCCACCCTCCACCCCCCAACCCCCACTTCCCCACCGTGACAGAGAGGCCTCCAGAAACACACTCTGCAAACCTCCTGCTGGCCTTGAGCTCTGCTCCAAAGAGGTACCAGCTTGGCATAGCACTCTCTTGGCATTTCAGGTGGTTGTTTTATTTTATTAGAGACAGGGTCTCGCTCTATCTTACTAGAGTACGGTGGTGCGATTACTGCTCACTGCAGCCTCGACCTCCCGGGCAGAAGCAATCCTCCCATCCCAGCCTCCCAAGTAGCCAGAACTACATGCAACAGGCCACTATGCCCAACTAATGTTTAAATTTTTTTGTAGAGATGGGGCCTCCCTTATGTTGCTCAGGCTGGTCTCGAACTCCTGGGCTCAGGCAATCCTCCCACCTTTGCCTCCCAAAGCGCTGGGAGTACAGGCATGAGTCACTGTGCCCAGCTCAGAGGGGTTCTGAGGTATTTTAACTCAGCTCACTAAATGCCTACCCTCTCACACCATGCCTGATGAAGTGCAAATATGAAGAGCTGGGGTCCCTGCCTGCCCACAGAGGCCCAAGTGAGGGAAACGCAGAGGCCCACGGGGTGCTCAACATCTCGGTTTTTTTTACCAGGAAATGCCAGCTCAGGGGATGTGGTAAAGAGGGAGAGACGAAGGTGGGGGCAGGGGAGTCGCTGACAAATCTCCATAGGGAGGTAGGAATACAGCGTGGCTAGAATGGTCATTCTCCTGCAGAGAGTCTCGGTCATCTCTCAGGAAGCAAGAATCTGCCAACTCCTTCCATTCCTTTCCCAAAAGACAAGGCAAGCTGGCCCGGAGGGCTTTCCTTATTCAGAATGGCTTTGCTTGGTCCACCTCCAACAGCCCCAGGATGAGGGTCTCAGGGATCCAGCTAACCTGCCCTCAACACCTGTGGTCTGGGTAGTGCCTGTGGCAGATGCCCAGAGCCTCTCAGTGACATCTTTGAGGGCTCCACCAAGCTGCACCCGCCTCTGACAGTGCTGGGAGATCCAGCCTGGGCAGGGTATAGCCCCGAGGGCCATCAGCATGGCCCCGGCATCCATCCCTGCCATGCCCACCTGGCGGCCAGGGCACAATCTCACCTGGCACCTCCCTGACCTGCTCTGGGCTGCCCAAGACAAGGTGTGCCCTGCAGCTCTTGCAAGAGGACAGCTCATTTCTCTGTGCTCTCTCCAAACCATTACAAAGGGTCCCCAACCTTCGGAGGACCTCATCTCCCTGGCCAGGGCAGCACAAGTCAACTTGAGGTGCAGATGGCTCCACTGGAGGGAAGGTGGGTTCTACTCACATTCAAAGAACAAATCATTCTGGCCTAATTCAAACTTGACCTGAACACAGTAAGACGGCACACACCCTGACTCATTTTATGAGGTTAGCAAAACCTTTAGGTTGAAACTGGACAGGAAGAGTACTAAGAAATCACGGGCCAATCACTTATTAACAGAGGCAAGAACAAGCTGAATCTAGCAACATGTTCAAAAATAAATCATCATGTCAAAGTTCAGTCGATACCAGAAACAAAAGGTTGAATTTAACATTAGAAAATTCATTAACATGAAACAGGTTATAAACCTAAAAGCTAGAACTGCAAAAAGCCTAGAAGAAAGCATAAGAGAAAAATGTTCCTAAACCTTGGGATAGACAAAAATTTCTAAGAAATGTGTCCTTGTCCTTAAAGAAAAAAATTCATAAACTAGGCTTCATTAAAATTAAAGAATTTTACCCATCTCTTAAAAAAAAAAAAGAGAGAGAGAGAGACACCATTATAAAAGTGAAAAGACAAGGCCAGGCGCGGTGGCTCAGGCCTATAATCGCAGCACTTTGGGAGGCAGGTGGATCACTTGAGGTCAGGAGTTTGAGACCAGCCTGGCCAATATGGCGAAACCCCATCTCTACTAAAAATACAAAAAGTTAGCTGGGTGTAGTGATGGGTGCCTGTAATCCCAGTTACTTGGGAGACTGAGGTGGGAGAATCGTTTGAACCCAGGAGGCGGAGGTTGCAGTGAGCCAATATTGTGCCACTGCACTCCAGCCTGGGCATGACAGAGTGAGACTCCATCTCAAAAACAAATAAAAACAAAAAGAGCAATCAACTAGAAGGAAATATTCCATAATCACACAGACACACATCTAACAAAGAACTTGTATGCATAATGTATTTAGGAAAATTCTTACAACTCGGTAAGACAGATAATCCAACTTAAACGAGCAAAAGATTTGACCAGACATATGGCAGAAGAGGATACACAAATGGCGGGTAAGCACATTAAAGGGTGTTCATCACTAGGCTTTAGGGAAGTGGAAATGAAGCCACAGACACCCAGTAGAGAGGCTAAAATCGGAAAGGGTAACAATACCAAGAGCTGGTGAAGGCGGAGGGAAATGCTCTGTTCTATGAGGATGATGCGACTACTTTGGGGAAAAAGTGCGGCAGTTTCTTACAAAGGTCCATGTCTATTTACCACCCTGTCTAGCAACATCTGACACAGGAGAAATGAAAACACACATCCACGCAAACATTTGCATATAAATGTGTACAAGAGCTCCAAACTGGAAAGAATTCAAATCAATGACCATCAGCTGGTGAGTGGACAGACCCACACAATGCAATACTTGAGTCACCACTGCATGCAACATGACGGGTGTCTTAGAAACACGCTTGGGGAACAGAGCCAGCCACCAGGAGGAACAGGTATACCATGATAATGATTCCATGTATAGGAAACTCTCTGACAGGCAAAAACAATCTATACTGACAGAAAACAGGTCTCTGTTTGCCTTGGGGCAGGGGCCAACAAGCTTAACTGCAATGGAGCAGGTGCTTTTGGGGTTGTTATCATGTCCTATTGATTGTGGCAGTTCTTACAGGAGTGTATACATTTTTTAAAGATCATAGGCCTATATAAAAATATGTCTAGGAGATACTGTGGGTTCGGTTCCAGACCAGCACAATAAAGGAAACGTCACAAAAAAGCCAGTCACACAAAGGTGTTGGTTTCCCAGTGCACAGAAAAGTGCTGTTTCCATCGTACTGCCATCTATTCAATGTGCAATAGCATCGTGTCTAAAAAGAAAAGTACATTCTTTGATTAAAAAATACTTTATTGCTAAAAATGCTGACACAGACATGAAAGTCACTGATAAGACTTGCTTGGCACAGGGCTGTCAGGAACCTTCAATCTGTTAAACAACGACAACAAACAGTACCTGCAAAGGGCAATAAAGCAAAGCACAGGCTGGCGTGGTGGCTCATGCCTGTAATCCCAGCACTTTGGGAGGCTGAGGCGGGCAGATCATGAAGACAGGAGTTCGAGACCAACCTGGCCAACATAGTGAAACCCCGACTCTACAGAAAATACAAAAAATTAGCCAGGCGTGGTGGCGGGCGCCTGTAGTCCCAGCTACTTGGGAGGCTGAGGTGGGAGAATCGCTTGAACCCGGGAGGCGGAGGTTGCAGTGAGCTGAGATCGCGCCACTCCACTCCAGCTCGGGTGACAGAGTGAGACTCTACACATACATATATACATACGTAAGTACATACATACATACATATATACATAGCAAAGCACAATAAAATGAGGTGTGCCTGTACTTAAAACAGGTGCATTTTGTTGTACGTGAATTGTATCTTGATAAAAGTTGGTATCTGTAAAAATCAATGTAACATATTAGAGAAAAATTATGACAATCGTAGCCAGGCGGAGTGGCTCATGACTGTAATCCCAGCACTTTGGGAGGCTGAGGTGGGTGGATTACTTGGGGTCAGGAGTTTAAAACCAGCCTGGCCAACATGGTGAAACCTTGTCTCTACTAAAACTATAAAAAAATTAGCTCGCCTGGCACGGTGGCTCACGCCTATAATCCCAGCACTTTGGGAGGCTGAGGCGGGTGGATCGTCTGAGGTCAGGAGTTCGAGACCAGCCTGGCCAACATGGTGGAACTCTGTCTCTACTAAAAATACAAAAATTAGCCAGGCAAGGTGGCAGGTGCCTATAATCCCAGCTACTTGGGAAGCTGAGGCAGGAAAATCGCTGGAACCCAGGAGGCGGAGGTTGCAGTGAGCTGGGATCATGCCACTGCACTCCAGCCTGGGCAACAGAGTAAGACTTCGTCTCAAAAAAAAAAAAAAAAAAAATTAGCCGGGCATGGTGGCACATGCCTGTAGTCCCAGCTACTTGGGAGGATGAGGCATGAGAATTGCTTGAACCCAGGAGGCAGAGGTTGCAGTGAGCTGAGACTGCACCACTGCACTCCCACCTGGGTGACAGAGCGAGACTCCTTCTCAAAAACGAAACAACAAAAACAAAAAGAAAAATTATGACAATTTCAAAGTTGTAGAAGAAAAGCATTTAATAAAATTCAACATCCACTCATGGTTTTTTTTTTAAAACAGAATCTTACTCTGTTGTCCAGGCTGGAGTGCAGTGGTGCAATCACAGCTCACTGCGAACTTGAACTCCTGGGCTCAAGGGACCCTCCCCACCAGCCTCCCAAGTAGCTGTGATTATGGGCACATGCCACCACAATGGCTAATTTCTAACTTTGTGTAGAGATGAAACTTTGCCATGCTGCCTAGGCTGGGCTCAGGCAATCCTCTCACCTTGGCCTCTCTAAGTGCTGGGATTATAGGTATGAGCTTTCATGCCTGGTACTTACGATTTTTTTTTTTTTAAATTAGAGAAGTAGGGATAGAAGGAAAAGTCTTAATCTGGTAGGAAATCTGCATGGAAACCTTCTCAAAGTCTATAGCAAACCAACTTTCCCCGAGGCTTGCAACATAACTAAGACGCCCAAATCACCACTTTTGTTCAATGCTGCGCTACAGGTCACAGTTACCACCGTAGGGCAAGAAAGGGATTGTAAGGAAGAAAAAAACTGTCATTACTGCTGGACATTAGGACTCTATTTGCTGAAAATTCAGAAGAGGCTACGGAGCAAAAGGAAGCTTCAGAAAGCCAGAGCACTGTCTCCTGGTCTGGGCTGCGGGCCATGCACAGGGTGAGTGCCGCTTGTGCCCTCCTTGGATAAAGATGCGCGTTGCCCTCCAGTGCACCTTTCTTCACTCCTGTGTTCTCAGTGAAAGAGGTGGCAGAAAAGGAGTGGCGGAGTAGGCCATCCAACAAACATCTCAGTGACGATGCCTGCAAGCACCGCCTCCTGCAGGGATGGGTCCCCCGGCTTCCCTGTCCTCTCCCCTCTGTGAAATCCAGGTTCTCCACAAAGATTTGGTCTTTGGGAGTACACCGGCAGTTCCCCCCTCCTTTTTTCCCTATGAGACAATCTCGTGGCCACTCTAAGTTGCATATCACAGCAGAGGAATTCCTGAGTGACTTGGTGATACACAACCGCTGTGTTTGGAAACAGTTATTTAATTGTAGAATGTAACATAATGGCAATACATCATTGATTACATACTTCAGAATCAGTGGCCACCCTGCACCTTGGCCTCCCTCCTCCTTCTAGTTTCTAAAAGACAAGACCTCTGCCCTGACCCCCACCTGTCTGCCCCACAATTGGAGAGCGGCAGCCAAAAGCACTGTGATCCTCCCCATAGCAGGGGTGCAGCTGAGGTGGGGGTCCTCCCACAGCCACACGCACAGGCAGGATGGAGGCAGGCATGGCGGTTCCGAGTCCCAACCTGTATTCACAAAGTTTTTTGTTTGTTTGTTTGAGACGGAGTCTCGCTCATAAGCCAGGCTGGAGTGCTCTGGCATGATCCCGGCTCACTGCAACCTCCACCTTCTGGGTTCAAGCGATTCTCCTGCCTCAGCCTCCCCAGTAGGTGGGACTAAAGGAGCGTGCCACCATGCCCAGCTAGTTTTTGTATTTTTAATAGAGACGGGGTTTCACCATGTTGGCCAGGATGGTCTTGATTTCCTGACCTCGTGATCCGCCCACCTCAGCCTCCTAAAGTGCTGGGATTACAGGCATGAGCCACCGTGCCTGCCCCAGAAATTTTTTCTTTGAGAGTCAGAAACACTCCGACTTAAAAAAAAAAAAAATTCAGTAAAGAGATATACCATGTTTGTGGATCAGAATATTTTCGTCAAACAAATCCATCCTTTTAATTTCAGTAAAAATCCAGAGTGGGATGTATTTTTGTCTGATAGGATTTAATAAACTCATCCTAAAACAGAAGTGGAAATGTGAAGGGCAAAGGCTGGCAGGTATTCTTGAGGAGGAGCACCTGGAGGAAAGCAGTGGTGCTGAGGCAGGCAGAGAGCTCGGGACAGAGCCCAGAGCCCAGAAACAGGCCCAGGGGAGAGGGGCGGCAGGAGAGAGAGAGCAGGACATATTTCTCAATGGCTTATGGCAGGGAACCACACACCGAGGATTCAAGGAACTACAACCGAGCCCCGCTACTGGAGACTCCTCTAGATGAACCCGCACTGTCCCAAGCCCCATCCAGCACTCGGCATGATGACTCCGCTCACTGACCGTCCTGTGGGCCCCTGGAGGCGGGGTCAGGTCCAACTCATCCTGCACACCCAGCACAGTGTGCGGTTTGGGCTGGGCAGATGTCTCAAGAGAAGGAGGCTGTTCGGTCGTGCCAGCGAGGCAGTGCCCCGAGGGGCTGCAATGCGCACCCGTGGAGTCGGCCGGCAGACAATCCTGGCCACCACTCAGGCATCCACTGCGCAGAGCGAGCATCCCTGGCCACCTGCCGCAGCCCTCGTGCCTCGGGGCCCACTGCTGAGGGTGAGGAGGGGCCCATCTTGTATAAAGCAGAGAAAGTGGACCGCGTGGCTATGGCAGCAGGATGGCACCTTGCTGCCTAATTCTAACACAGGGGTCCCTTCCCTCCTCAAACACAGATGACCACGTACTTGGCAGTGAATTTTCTTCCTTTGTAAAACTGTGAAAAACACAGATAACATAAAATTGACCATTTCAACGAAGGGTTCAGTTCAGTGGCATTAAGTGCATCCATGCTGTCGCGCAACAATCACCACCCTCCTTCCACAGATGTTTTTCATTTCCCCAAAGTGAAACTGTACCTGTGAGGCACGAACTCCCCAGCCAGCCCATGGAGCCACCTGGGGACGCTGCTCTCAGAGTCCCTGAATCTGGTTCTTCGTTTCAATCCAGTGCAAGCACTGGAAAGTGAGCGGGTGTCCCTGCTTCTGGAGAGCCAGCTCTGCTGGCCAACCAGGTCTCAGGCTGGCTCCTGACTTCCCAACAAAGATGACAGCCCAGGAGCCCATCTGCATGCATTCCGTCCACCAGTGGGCCCCAGCCTCTGAGAGCGTGACCCATGTTGAAACGAAGGAAAAGGAGAACCACCGCCAAGCTGTCAGTGCTCATTCTGCCAAGTCCTAAGCAGGGACAACTCCCTCCTCAGTCACCACTCAGGACAAGGGCAGTGCCAAGCAGCACCCCACACAGGGCCAGGGCCGCCCTCGCAGAAGCCGGAGCGTGCTTGCTAATGCAGGGAATCAAGTACCTGCCCTGTTTGCCTGTTTGCCCTTTTGTCATAGCTCTGACAGGTTCCCTCTTTTACAAATGCCATCCTTTCATTAATTTCTAATTACACAGTTTTTGCCTTAATACATTCTCATCAAAAGTTTCACATAACAATAAAGCCGAAAGTCCCAGCCTGGGCAACACGGAGAGACCCACCCCATCTCTACAAAATATTTAAAAATTAGTGGAGTGTGGTGGTGCACGCCACTACTTGGGAGGCTGAGGTGGGAGGATCGCTTGACCCCAGGAGGTTGAGGTTGCAGTGAGCCATGATTGCATCACTGCACTCCAGCCTGGGTAACAGAGGGAGACCCTGTTTCAAAAAGAAAAAAAAAAAACCCCAAAAAGCTAAAAGTCTTTTTCTACTACCCACTCATTTCAATCTCCATTCTAAGAAGTAACCTTATCCTTTCCAAACCTATGCTTTCACATAAACACATAGCTATCTACAAATACAGTGCTTTATTATTTTTATACACACGGTATCAAACCCACACTTCTGAGGCTCCCATTTTCCTACTCTGTGTCTTTGAGATCTTTCCTCCTAACTGTATACAATGTGGCCTAGAACTACAGACCCATAATCATGTGCCTTTAGTGTTTACCACTTAACCACTTGCTACTTAGTTGCCTGTGTTTCTGGGCTTGGAGGTCAACCTGGGAGCCCTACTCCACTGCTGCTGAGGCCACACTGCATTCCCCAGTGCACTCCCCTAACCTGTCGCTTCCTACTGATATTCAGATGGTGTCTTTTGTTGTTCTTTTTTGTTCAGAGTAGTCATCCTATACATCTCCTTGGGATACAGAGACTGAGAAGGAGAACGGGTGTGTCAGAGGTGTTTCTGCTTTAATACCCGCACCAGACTGTCTTCTAAAGAGGCAGGGCCCACCTGTACTCCTGTGAGTGGCTCATGCCCAGAGTCACAGAGCTCCAGGTGCGAGGCTGAGTGTGACGCAGCCATGCTGCCCGGCCCTCCGCTTCACAGCACAGGGCAATCGCGTCTGCTAGTTCTTCTGGGGCTACTTGACGGAGCTCAAGACGAACAAGCAGGAAGAGGGGCAGGGGAAGGGAGACGAGCCCATCTCCTCCTCGTAGCCCACCCGTGCTTCTCAGCACAGACCATGGGGGCAAGGCCCACATGACTTCAGCAAGGCTTAGGTTGTGCGGCCCTTGCTCCCATGCTTTCTTGGGGCTGGCTTAAGACTGGCTGTGTTGTGCAGCCACCTCGGTGCCCATAGCTGTACAGGACGCTCCTGAGAGGAGGGGTCCTGCTTGCACCAAACCCCACCCCGGCAGCCCTGGGAAAAGGGGCGGACTGTACTGCAGGGCCTGAGGGCACTGAGGCTGCTTCACTAGGTAGCTGTCAGAACGTCGTCACGGAGGTGACCGAGGTGCAAGGGCATCTTTCTCATGACCTTGGACAAAGCCTCTGTGTTGGACTCATTAAACATCAACCCGGGGCATTGCACAAGGTTTGGGAACTCACGACTAAGACGCCATCCTGCTCTCACAGAGGCTGCAGCGTGGAAAGAGAAATGGCTAGGAGACGCCAAGCAGCAGGACGGAGGAGCTCCCCGGGCCCAGACTCATGACGGGCTCAGGGCCCCACCTTCGTCTCCCTTTGCACTCGGAGCTCCCCTCCAGCGGCGCTGACCATGGGCACCATCCACCTCCCCACTGGGGACAGGAGCTACGTCTGCCTCAGCCACCACTGCACCTCTAGGGCACTGCAGCTGATGCGTGAGCAGGGGTCTCAGGAACGTGGGTCGTGGGAGGAGGGAGGAGGGTCCTAGGAGGCAGGCCAGGGCTCCCACACAGGTCTTGCGAGCACAAACATTTTACTTCTGACATTTTCCTATGCTGTTTTGATTGATTACAATTTTGAGATAGGGCCTAAAGGTTCCTAGGTCTAGGCAGCAACTCTCAAGCTGGCTCACAGCCTAGTAGGCTGGCCTTGGCCCTGTGCATGCAGCTCCTGCCCTGCATCTGCTGCTTACCAACTGCGTGACTCGACCCTGGCAGGCGAAACCACCGGCGTGTAGTAGCACAGTCCTGGAAAGACACCACGTTCTCATCACCCTCAGCCTCTTTCTGGTGTCAGATGACAAAGCCTTGGCCATGCCTAGTTTCAGAAAAGAAAGCTGCTTGTATACTGTGGTCGACGGCCTAAGGGCCCACCTTCCACTGCACCAGTCAACAGCCCAGAAAATATGGGCCAGGTGTGGTGGCTCACACCTGTAATCCTAGCTCTTTGGGAGGCCAAGGTGAGCAGACTGCTTGAGGCCAGGAATTTGAGACCAGCCTGGGCAACATGGTGAAACCCTGTCTCTACTAAAAATACAGAAATTAGCTGGGCACAGTGACTCACGCCTGTAATCCCAGCACTTCGGGACGCCAAGGCGGACAGACCACAAGAGGCTAGGAGTTTGAGACCAGCCTGAGCAACATGGTGAAACCCAATCTCTATTAAAGATACAAAATTTGCCAGTTGTGGTGGTGCATGCCTGCAATCCCAGCTACTCCGGATGGGTGGCTGAGGCACGAGAATCGCTTGAACACAGGAGGTGAAGGTTGCAGTGAGCCCAGATAATGCCACTGTACTACAGCCTGGGAAACAGAGTGAGACTCTGTCTCAAAAAAAAAAAAAAAAAAGGAAAAAGGAAATGTGTATACTGCTTCATGCCCTCATTCTGGTTGTAAGAGTACCCCCATATCACAGATTCACACAGGGTTCTATCCCAGGGAAATGCAAAAACCAGCCAGCAGTCCCACTGACGGAGAGCCACACAGCAATGACATATACTAAAAGAACTAGGAAGACCTTCAGTAAAGAAAGCTGCTTAACCCAGTGGTGCACATAGTTTTTGTTCAGAAATACACATTCTAGTAAGTGCATATGTAAAGAACCTCACAGAACTCTCAACATACTCTGGACATGTGGAGTGAATCCAACGGTTTAGTTTTACAGATACGAGAACTAAGTTCCCAGACAGTCTCTCTCTTAGCATATTCAGTTTTGCAACCATCGCCATGGCTTAGAACATTTTTACCACCCCAAAAATCAACACCATACTCAACAGCAGGCACTCCCCACATTCCAGGAAAAGAAAAATTTACACAACAATTTATAAAGGCATCCAAAAACACAGCATACTTCAGATTCATAGTGACCACAATAAAAAATTCAAAGGGGCTTTCTAGCATAAATTGATGAGTTCTTTATATTTATTATTCTATGTACTTGGAAAAACAACAGATGCAGAATAGCTAAAACAATTGTGAAGAACAACAAATTTGGAGGAATGACTGAATCGGATTTCAAGCCTTACCACTTAACTATAGTTAAAATGACCAAGAGTTCCTTGCCTAAAGACAACACAGAAGATAATCCAGAAATAGATCCACACACATATACAGGTTGAGCATCCCAATCTGAAAACCCCAAATCCAAAATGCTCCAAAACCTGAAACTTCATGAGCACCAACATGACACTCAAAGGAAATGCTCATTGGAGCATTCTGGGTGTCAGGTTTTCAGATCTGCAATTCTCAACTGGTAAGCATAATGGAAATACTCCAAAATATAAATAAATAAATAAATAAATAAATAAATAAATAAATAAATAAAAACTTGAAACACTCCTAGTCCTAAGAATTTTGAATAAGGGATACTCAACCTGTACAATCAAATGATTTTTTTCAAAAGTCAAAAGGTAAATCAGTGGGTGAAAGAAAAGTATTTTCAACAGACCACCACCTCACACCATACATAAAAATTAATTCAAGATGGATCACAGACTAAATATGCAAGCAAAAACCATAATTCTAAAATAAAAACATGAGAATATCTTTATGATCCCTAGGTAGGCAAAAATTTCCTAGAGAGAATACACTATGTAACGGCTGTTTTAAAAAATGTATAAATTAGACTTCAACAAAACTAAAAAGTTCTGCTCATTAAAAGACACCATTAAGAAGGTGAGATGACAAGTTTTGGACTAGGAGAAAATATTCCCAGTATAGACTTATATGATGGTGGTTTTTAGGTGCCAATGTGTCTAGATTAAAGAATAATCCAGAGAACTGGTAAAGCGTGACTCCTGGGTGTGCCTGTGTGGCTGCTTCCAGAGCAGACGGCGTGTTAGTCAGGGACCGGGTGGGGATCTGTCCCCAGTGTGGGTAGTGCCATCCAATCAGCTGGGGGCCCAGATAGGAAAAAAAAGGAAAGAAAGAGTGATTTCTTCTCTCCCTCCTGGGGCTGGGACACTGTCTTCCTCCTGCCTTGGACATCAGAACTCCAGGCTCCCTTGGCCTTTGGGCTCCAGGACTTATAGCAGCAGCCCTGTGGGTTCCAGGTCTTTGGCTTCCCTGATTATAAGGCTTTCAGAGTCCCACTACTGACACGCTAGGCTCTCCAGCTTACAAATGGCCTGCTGTGGGACACCTTAGCCTCTACAGTCATGTGAGCCAATTCCCCTAATAAATCCCCTCTCATATCTATAGATATATGTATAGTCATGTGTGGTTTAACCATGGCGATATGGCCTGAGAAATTCACTCAGGCGATTTCGTTGCGGTGTGAACATCATAGAGTATATTTACATACACCCACGAGGTGGTGTCTACCACACACCTAGGCTGCAAACCTGTACAGCATGTGACTACTGAACACTGCAAGCAATTGTAACACCATGGTAAGGATGTGTGCATCTACATATACTTCGGCTGGGCCCAGTGGCTCATGCCTGTAATCCCAGCACTTCGGGAGGCTGAGGCAGGCAGATCATTTGAGGTCTGGAGTTCGAGAGTAGCCTGGCCAATATGGTGAAATCCCATCTCTACTAAAAATACAAAAAATTAGCCAGGTGTGGTGGCATGTGCCTGTAATCCCAGCTACCCGGGAGGATGAGGCAGGAGAATCACTTGAATCCGGGAGATGGAGACTGCATGAGCCGAGATTATGCTACTGGACTCCAGCCTGGGTGACAGAGCAAGACTCCATCTCAAAATAAAAAATAAAAAAATCTAAACTCAGAAAAGGTAATGCACTGCTCTACAACGTTACGTGGTCTATGATGTCAGTAGGTGACAATTTTTCAGCTCCCTTACAATCTTTTGGGACCACTGCGGTATATATGGTCTGTCACTGGTCAAACGTTGTCATGCGGTACATGCGGAGGACCCTAACAAATGCAACATGCATCTAGAATACACTAAAAACTCTCATGGATCAATAACAAAAAGACAAGAAACTCGGTTTAAAAAAGAAAAAAAAAGCAGGTCAAACTACTTCGACACTTTGCTGGAAATAATATATCGCTTAATGGATGAAAATAATATTTAAACACACAGAAAGACGCTCAGCTCATCAGTTACCAGAGAAATGAAAATTAACCACAATGAGAAACCACTGTCCACCCACTGAAACACACAAAAAACGCCTGACCACACCGAGCGCTGGTGGGGGTAGGTGGCCTCAGAAACACTCAGCGGAGCTGACGGGAGGAAAACGGATGGGAGCATGGGAACACCATTTATTTGACAGGTTCACATGCAGCTAAACGCACACCTACCTTTCGACCCAGCAATTCTACTCCTAGGTACTTATCTAAGAGAGATGAAAACACCTCCATAAAAAGAACTTCAACAAGAATGTTCACAGTAGCCTTATTCATAATGGCCACAGCCTAGACTGCCCATGTGTTTAAAAGGAAGATGAAAAACAGACTAGGAAATAGGCAACAGAGTATTCTTTAGCAATAAAAATAAGCTACGAATACACACAATGGCGCAGGTGGGTCTCATAAATTCTGCTGAGTAAAAGCAGTCGGGATTGAGGTTGTGTCACTAGACAGACCCGGAAACTAATCTATGTGACACAGAGCAGAATACTGTGACTTTAGGGGCTGGGGTAACTGGAAGAGGGTATGAGGCAACTTTCTAGGGTGATCAGTATATATATTTGTCAAAATTCTTCGAGTTGTACATTTACGATGTATGTATTTCACTATCCTGAAACTGTGTCTCAATACAAAAACTTTATATATTTATATATATATATATATATATTTTTTTTTTTTTTTTTCCAGTCCGTAGGTTTGACTCTGAAAAACTGTTTTTGAAAAACAAATGCAGCTGAAATGTTCTGGAAAAAAGCCAGGTGGATCTGCTGAGAATTTCAGAGTTGATTAGTTTAAATGCCATGTCTGTCTGCGCAGACCACTGACACAGGTCATGAAGGATGAAACGTAATACCTGTTAACTCTCCTTGGGCACTTCTCTGGCTTGATATCCAATTCATAGTGATAGATGTCAATTTTGGGGATGTCCATTTCGAAGAAATTGGCCTGTAATTTGATTGTTCTCCCGGAGGTCCCAAAGTCGGGTCTAGGTGGAGGCTTGAAGGCATATCCTTGGATGGGGGGTGGCGGCGGTGCAGGAGGCGCAAGTGCTGGAATGGCAGAGAGAACACCCGTTAACAGGGGAGCAGGCTTGCTCTGTGGCCCTTCCCACCACTCGGCCCCGAGCCACCATATGCCCCCCTCTGCTGTTTCCATTCATGTCCAGGCCAATATCGCATTCCACAGAGGAGGCGTCTCAACATTAAGCCAATAATTTACTTAAAATGTATCATAACAAGTCATCGGTGATCAAACTTGCTACGTCCATTTCTGTTCTTTGTTCCCATCTCAGACACTGGACAGATGAGGCAGCGTGAATTACCAGCAAGGGAGACAAGGCAAAGAGCCCGAAAGTGTCAAGGTGGTGCCCTTCCCTCCTTGCTGTTCAAACCATTCATTTACTCAGGAAATGCTTTTTATCACACATAAGCAGCAGAAACTACATCCCAACTCAAGTTTTCAGTGGCTCCATATTAGTAAAGTTCAAAATGTAGATTTAGAAAAATAAACATTTTTCAATAAAAGAATACTTTCAATTTTCACTCAAATGTCTGTTTAAAAAAAAGACAACCCTTTTCCATTTAAAACAAATCACATGTACTTCAATCCCTATTGACATTCACCAGAAAGAAAAAGTACTCTACTAAAAATAATATGAGCTGTTCTTACTGTATTTCTGACCTAGAAAAACTCAGAGACTCCTTGAATTATTATTTTTTTAAATTTTGTTTCCTATGAGAAAACTAACATGCTTTCAAGATTATTAAGCTCACTGAGTTACAACATTTGGAAATGGTCATGGCAGCATGGTCTTCCACCAAGCTGCCATGACTTCATAGATGACACATCCACAGACTTCCATGACACTCCACCCTTCAATGGCACACAGTGGGTGCCCCTGTGGGCTGGGCGCCATGCCCTGGGCCAAGGCTACAAAAATAAACCAAGTCAGGCTGGGCGCAGTGGCTCACACCTATAATCCCAGCACTTTGGGAGGCCGAGGTCAGTAGATCACCTGAGGTCAGGAGTTCGAGACCAGCCTGGCCAATATGGTGAAACCCCATCTCTACTAGAAATACAAAAATTAGCTGGGTGTGGTACCACGTGCCTGTAATCCCAGCTACTCGGGAGGCTGAGGCAGGAGCACCGCTTGAACTTGGGAGGCAGAGGTTGCAGTGAGCTGAGATCATGCCACTGTACTCCAGCCTGGGTGACAGAGTGAGACTCCATCTCGAACAAACAAACAAACAGAGTCCTCAAGCAGCGCCCATGCTGCCACTAGGGACAGTTTCCAGGTGTCACTCATCCACAGGATGACATCTGATGACTTTTCATAAGCTCAGCAGCTCACCAAGATCCTTCCCAGCAAGGACCCTAACCGTGACTGCGAGTGGACATTGCAGTCCAGGTGGGCTCAGTGGAGCCAGCCACTCCCTTGAGGGAGCCTCTCCATACGCCACACTGGAGTAGAACAAAGCGCTCACCAACACGTGGCCCCATTCTCAAGTGGCTCCAACCACCCAGTGAGACGGCTCCCAGGAAACGTCCAGGACAGAGCCCAGGAATCCGGCCCCATGGCCAATCTCGATTCCAGGGCTGGGCACGCTCCTCTCAGGGAGGAGAGTCACTGTCCTTTGGTGACTCCCAGCTTACAAGGTGCTCATGCAGTTCCTGAACTGAGCCTCACAACCACACCACAAAGGGGCACACTGCTGGCTGCGAGAAGGTTTGGGGCTGGAACACGAGCGACTCGCAGGTGAAGCAGGGCTGCCAGGCCGGCTCCAAACCAGGCCCCTCCCAACGGCCCCCAGAGTCCTGGCACAGACGCAGCTCGGGCCCAGGGCTCAGGCTGACCCTATTTTTCCCAAGGAGCCTTCCCCGAGACCTCCTCCTCCACAACACCTGCTGTGAGAGATGGGAAACCTGCACGCAGCCAGTGGTACTAACCCCTGTGGATAAAGGCAATGGGAAAATGCAGCGGTAATTCACAAAATGTGCAATTTCCTAAAATAGTTCTTTCTTGCTTCTAGCTTTCAATAATGAAAATACTGATATTTCACGTGAAGGCACGTGGAATATAAAATGAGAAGTTAAAGATGCAAAAGTTTTTCAGGCAGAGGGCTGGGGAGGGTCCACCTTCCCGTACCTTCAAGAAGGCAGCTCCACTGCCGAGGACGCCTCTGCAGGCCTGAGACCTCGGGGCGCCTGAAATCTGCGATCACTCACAGGGAGCCCCACGTGTAAGCTGCAGATACAAGCTGGAGGATCAAAGCCACAGCGTGCGGGAGGAGACAGAGCCGAAGTGTGCGGACACGGCCCCCATGCACGAGGAAGGAGGGGATGACCGGTTGCCTCCCCGGGCTGTGAGCCCCTGGCCCCGACAGGTGAATAATGCACCAAGGTGGGGACCAAATGTACAAGAGACCACAAGACATGGATGGGCCATACACGCACTCGCCACGTTTGACACGGATGGTTCTGAAGGGAATTCTAATACCACCTAGGGATGCACTCTCCATGTGCTCTCTGTTGAAGAAATGAAAGCCCGCGAGGAGGGGGCATCTGGGATGCCTTCACCAAGAAGATGCCACCACACTGGCATTCCCGCAGCGGGTCCTGGTTGCCGCTGCCTGTCCAACAGCCGAGTCCCAAATCCCTGGCCTGCATCCAAGACTCGACCTCACCTCCCCACTATTTCCAGGCCCACTAGGAGCAGCCATCCGCCCCATCTCCTCCATCCTCCAAGGATGCTCCAAGGAGTAACTGAGGTTCCACCTCTCTGGACACTCTCTCCAGACACCCCACGGGCACCTCCTCCCCAGGCCACAGGCGGCATGCCCTGCCACATGTCCTACCCACCAACTAACCAAACAGTCTTCTTTTAAATGGGCTTCCAGTTGCTTCCATGAGTGTTAGTCTTGTCCCTGCATTGAAAGTTGAAACCTTTGGAAACAGAAAGGCAAATCCTTTCATTCAGGAACCCCAGGATCCTAGCACAGCGCACCTCAGCCACACTGCAGACTCGGTTCCAGACCACCACAATAAAGCAGGTCACGCCAATGCTTTGGTGTCCCAGTGCATACAAAAGTTCTGTTTGCACTATACTGTAGTCTACTAAGTGTGTAATAGCATTGTGTGTAAATAATGTACATAGCTTAATTTAAAAACACGTTATTGCTTAAAAAATGCTGATAGAGACACTAAGTGAGCACATGTTATTGAAGAATGGCACCAAAAGAGTTCCTCAGGCTGCTACAGACATTGCACTTGTGAGGGAAGGAGGGAGGGAGTAAGGAAGCGAGTGAGGCAGGGAGGGAGACAGGGAGGGAGACAGGGAGGGAGGGAAGGAAGAGAGGAGGGGGGAGGGAGGGAAGGGAGGAAGGAAGAAAGCACACATTCTTTGTGTAGGGCAATAAAGGAAGGTGTGCCTGTGGTTGGAAGGGACCTCAGCTGCTCCTGGGAGGGGCGATGGCTACCCAGGGCCCAGGGCTGGCAAGCCCCTCTGCACTTAAGGCCATACCCATTCCTTGGAGAGCGAGTTCGGAGAGCAAAGGCCGGAACCCAGCGCAGCGTCACGTACACAGCCGTGCCATGTTCACTGAATTGAGATCACTCAGCACGTTTGTTTAAGATTCCATTTTTAGAGCCGCATCTCATACAGTGAAAGGGAAACACAGTGAATGAGTAATCGGCTTCCTGTGTGAGCAATTGGGTCACGGGGAACAAAAAGTTTCAGTATACACAGCGGACGTCAGCAGAGGCGGGCAGCAGGCGAGCCTCCTGCAGGAGCAGGTGGTCTCCCGAAGAAACCCCTTTCGGAGTTGGCTCCTCCCCGACTTTTCAGGGAGGGATGTAGGGAGCAGACTCTCTACCACCTGCCCTGAGGGCTATCTAAGTAAGGGACAGGGACGGGTGGAAAGTTGGTGCATGAAAAGTAAAGTGAATGCCTGCCGGGATCCCCCGCAGACGTGTACCCTGAGGTTGGGGAGAGCAGCTGCAGAAATTCAAAGTCATTAAATAAATGAATAGCCCAGCTCTTGCGTGAAGCCGCTTAGCTACTGGCGAGTGAACCCCAGGCCCGGGTCGGCACCCACAGGATGCGCAGCTGCAGCCTGAGCTTGGGTGGCAGCCTCACTGTGAGGCCGGCACAGGGGCCCATGGCTGTCTCCTAGGAAGCCGGTCCAATGCTCAGCACCCATGTCTCAGGGAATGTAAACAGTTAAAGATCTGCCACCCAAATGACGCGCAAAGCACTTTCCGGAGCTCCAGAGTGAGTCATTATTCAAAGCCATGCTTCCCGACGGTCCTCCTAGAACTCTGCATTCATGACACTGGGCATCAGCCAGAAAGTGTGCAGGCCAAAGAAAGTGAGAAGGATGGCTCAGGGCTGCTAAGCACTTCTGTGCCACACCCTGGGCCAAGTCAGGTGCGGAGCAGCCACCGAGATCCGTGTGGTCAGCTTGAGCAGCAGAACAGGACGGAGTGATGGCTCAGTGAGCACAGACCAGAGAGTACATGCTATCAAGCTGTACTCTCCTGCTAAAATCAGGACACGTGGGTGACAACTCACCTGTTGTCTACACAGGCAAGCCTCCCTTAGGGCCATGCAAGTTGACGCTAAACACAGTCACGGCAGCTTTTCTGGTGAAACGGATGGAGACGGTCTCAGAATGTGTGCTGGGAATGCAGACGGAACATCTGCTCCTGTCAGCAGGAGTGCAGACAACTGTACGCTGTCTACCACGCCAGGCCCGGGCCACCAACGAGCCCACGGTGAGCCAGAGCCAAAGCCAAAGCCTCACCCAGCCCATGTTCACAGAGACGCGTCCGGCCCAGGCGCCACGGCCTTGCAGGGATGGCTGGAGCTGGGTCCCCAGCTAATGTGTTCTACCCCCTCCCCCGGGTCTAACTCCCAAACAGGGGCAAACTGACCTCAACAGGGGCTCTGGAGCCGCCCAGGTCTGTGAGGACACACCAAAAGTCAAATGTGACAAGATGGGGAGGAAAAGGAACCCTCACGCTTTGGGGGTCCCAGGTCCCTGGCCACAGAACCCGCCCGAACACGGACACTGAGGAAGTGGAGGCACAGGTGGGGGTCCCAGGTCCCTGGCCACAGAACCCGCTGAACACGGACGCCGAGGAAGCGGAGGCACAGGTGGGGGTCCCAGGTCCCTAGTCACAGAACCCGCCGAACACGGACGCCGAGGAAGCGGAGGCACAGGTGGGGGTCCCAGGTCCCTAGTCACAGAACCCGCCCGAACACGGACGCTGAGGAAGCGGAGGCACAGGTGGGGGTCCCAGGTTTCTGGCCACAGAACCCGCTGAACACGGACGCCGAGGAAGCGGAGGCACAGACACGCCCCACGGCGGAAGGGAGTCAACAGAACCCACCTCGCTGGCCACCGGTCACCCCCCTCCGCAGGGGAGGCTGTTCTTGCCTCCAGCCAGAGCTCTGCAGCAGGAAGGAAGAGTACACCCTCCAGCCCTGAGCAGGAGCCATGGCATCAGTGCTCCTCAAAACCAGGGACATCGGCCCAGGAGCCAGCTGATGCCACCGAGGGGGTCTCAGTGTAGCAATGGGCAGCTGGTGCAAAGGCACACAGAATCCGTTCCGGGCAACTCTGGCCATCAACCAGAGCCCTGGGCGCCTTCTGCCCTGGGGACAGACCCTGCTGCAGCCTCAGGACCTCACGGGTCCCAGCTTAGGAAAAAGCCCTGCCCCTCCTCCTGCGACATGGGGACACAGGGTGCAGCCACCCACCACCACTCCCCGGCTGCATCCGCACCCTGAGAAGGAGCTTTTGCCTTCACTCCCTTGGGCCCACGGGAAGGCTGGGTCGGAATGAAGGAGGGAAGGAAGCTCTGGGTGCAGCCCCAGGTGGGGGCAGTCCTCAGAGCGGGGGCAGCGGGGCTGTCCTCCAGCAGCATTTTTGCACTTCTGTGTTCTAGGGGCGCAGTTCCTGGAAGGCTTTCTTTTCTGTTCTCCCTGAGTAGAAATTATTGGAGCATTTCCAAGCTGTCTCAGCCTGGTTCTTGGCAACACCAAAAGAATGGGCCAGGGGAGGCAACGTGCGCAGGGGAGCAGTCACCCCAAAGGCAGGGGCTGCAGAAGGTGCTGGGCGAGGACAGCAGGGAAAACCCCCCAGAGAAGACTGGAGTGCCGCTGTTGAGGCTGACACATGCAGCCCGCGTCCCCAGATCAGACTGATGATCACCCCTAAACCACTCGCTCCCCTCTTTTGGTTTAATGAGTAATAGCCTGAAAATATTTTACCCTTATTTTAGTGAGAAATACAGTGTGCACAGGAAGAGCATGACACATCCATACAGTCTAGGACTCGCTATAAACAAACACCTGACTAAGCTCCCTCAGATGACTAACCATCAACACGGAATTTCCTCTACAGGGGGTTTTTAAAATAAATGTTTGTGGTTCAAAATGAAACTGCAACCACCATTATCTTTTTGAGAAACAGTCCTGAAAGCCACCCCTGTGATCTTTACGAAGAAAACTGTTCCCCATAAATTTTGAATACATTTTTCCTCACAAGTCAAAAACATCCCCTTTGATCCACCATCTGTCTTCACTCAACAATACTGGAAATACTGTAGTAAGGCCAGGCACGGTGGCTCACGCCTGTAATCCCAGCACTTTGGGAAGCTGAGGCGGGTGGATCACCCGAATCAGGAGTTCGAGACCATCCTGACCAACATGGTGAAACCTCGTCTCTACTAAAAATATAAAAATTAGCCAGGCATGGTGGCGGGCACCTGTAGTCCCAGCTACTTGGAAGGCTGAGGCAGGAGAATCACTTGAATCTGGGAGGCGGAGGTTGCAGTGAACTGAGATCGCACCATTGCACTCCTGCCTGGGCAACAAAAGCAAAACTCTTGTCTCAAAAAAAAAAAAAAAAAAAAGAAATACTATAATAAATACAAGGAGGAATTAAAGGAATACTGGTAAAATCTAAGTTATCTCCTACAGAAACATTCCCCAATCGAGGCAGCTGATGAGACCACAGCATCTCAACCACCAGCCCTACCAAGGCAGACCCGCACGCTAGTCCAGGGCTGCTCCAAGCCTGACATGCTCAGTGCAGACGTGAAGAATGCCTTACGAGGCCGGGCGTGGTGGCTCAAGCCTGTAATCCCAGCACTTTGGGAGGCTGAGATGGGTGGATCACAAGGTCAGGAGATCGAGACCATTCTGGCTAACACTGGTGAAACCCCGTCTCTACTAAAAAATACAAAAAAAAACTAGCTGGGTGGGGTGGTGGGTGCCTGTAGTCCCAGCTACTCGGGAGGCTGAGGCAGTAGAATGGCGTAAACCCAGGAGGCGAAGCTTGCAGTCAGCTGAGATCCAGCCACTGCACTCCAGCCTGGGCCACAGAGCGAGATTCTGTCTCAAAAAAAAAAAAAGAATGCCTTATGTGTACATTTCTCTGACTCTTCTCTGCAGCCTTTTCTGGTTTCAACTCTAGATTTCTTTTGTGATTCTGACTCTGTATCTGCCTCTCCCACTAGAATGTAGGCATTGCAATATAGCAAGGACTGTGTCTGTTTTTGTGCAACTGTTGACTGAATGAATGCACAGATGAATAAAAGAATATCTTGCTGTTACACCGACTCTTAGTAAAAATGCCTCATGGGTTTATGACTCAATCCCAAGTGTTTTTAGGACAAAACCATGAGGCATTCATAGGAAGGCTATTACTCTACTTTTTACAAATAGTCTTTACCGTTTGGTTATTTTATATTTTATCCTTTTTAGTAGAGACAGGGGTCTTGCTATGTCACCCAGGCTGGTCTCAAACTCCTGGCCTCAAGTGATCCTCCCACCTTGGCCTCCCAAAGTGCTGAGATTCCAGGCATGAGCCACGGCATCCAGCCTGTTTCAACTAAGAAGCCAGCGTTTCTCTAGCATCGACATTACTCCAGTACAAGACTTCCAGCACATTCTTGCCTCTTCTCAGGTCCTCTCTCTCGGACTCGTCTTCATTGCACAGCTGAGGAGCCAGGAGCTCCACGGGGTGAGGTGACAGCCAGGGCACCTGGGCTAGGACTGTGATTTCCAGCTTGTCCCTCCGCCAACATCAGCCATCAAATCAGCTGACTGCCCTGACGCAGGTCCACATGACATCTCTTGTACTTCAGAAAGAGTACTGTTCTCCAAACGGAATCCTTTTTTCACTCAAAACATACAAGAATCTGACCTACCTATCACATGTATGTTCCCTGAAAATACATACACCTATTATGTATCAATAAAAATAGACAATAGGCCGGGCGTGGTGGCTCACACCTGTAATCCCAGCACTTTGGGAGGCCGAGGCGGGCAGATCACGAGGTCAGGAGATCGAGACCATCCTGGCTAACACTGTGAAACCCCGTCTCTACTAAAAATACAAAAAATTAGCCAGGCGTGGTGGTGGGCAACTGTAGTCCCAGCTACTTGGGAGGCTGAAGCAGGAGAATGGCGTGAACCTGGGAGGCAGAGCTTGCGGTGAGCCGAGATCGCGCCACTGCACTCCAGCCTGGGCG
>NC_045440.1:144057940-144075761 GCF_002776525.5 Piliocolobus tephrosceles
CAAGTGATTCTCCCACCTCAGCCTCCCAAGTAGCTGGGATTACAGATGTGTATCACCATACCCAGCTAATGTTTGTATTTTTACTAGGGATGCGGCTTCACCATGTTGGCCAGGCTGGTCTCAAACTCCTGACTTCAAGTGATCCACCCGCTTCGGCCTCCCAAAGTACTGAGATTACAGGCGTGAGCCACAGTGCCCGGCCGACATACACTGATCTGCCACCCTCATGCCTCACATCTGTGCTAAGCAGCTAGGAAAGTTAAAAACAAATCAAAAAAACTTTGTGCCCTTTTACAGTAACTGATTCATCATAGATACCTAGTACATTTTTCAATACCCACATAAAATGTTTACTTCCTTTTTCAACATGTGTATTCCCATTTTAAGTTCCCATAATTGAAGAAGCAATGGCCACCACCATTGCACCAGGCACAGTGAAGACGCCTTCAGGCAAATCACCTCCTTTAATCCTTACCATGCGCAAGGCAGGCAGGATCCCTGTCCTACAGATGCGGTCCGAGGTGTCCGCAAGGACACTGGACAGGCAGAGCTGGGACTCACACACAGCACTCACGGCTCCCAGAGTATGCAAGCTTTGCCACCAGGCCACACTGCCTTGAACCCTTTTGATAACAGCTATGCTTAAATCAAACAAAAGGAGCTGGAGGAACCAAATGCATGACAATCCATCCTCACCAGGTTCACTCAGTTCCATCTGCGAGCACAGGAGCACCTGCCCACCAGGGAGGTCTGCCGGTGCCAAGCCCTGTGCTAAGGGTTTCCTGAACTCTACCTCAACGCACAATGCCACTCACCCTACACCGCCTGAGCACCTCCTACTCCTGCTCTCAGGGCGTTCATCTTCAGAAGAGGGCAGGGAGAAAACCCACCACCATCTCCCGGAATGGGCAGGCAAGCCACTGGCGGCACTCGGGTTGGCCGGAGGGCGCATGCCAGTTACGGGGACAGGAGAGAAATAACTCAGTCGGAACAATTTTCTGAATATTTGAAGGAAAAAAATAAGGTGAGCTCCCTCTCACATCTTATTACAAAATAAATTTCAAATAGAAACTGTAAATAGGTAGTACTTCTAAATGGAACGAAAACATCCACAGAAATATTTTAAAATGTAATAACATTTTATAGTTTTGGGGTGGGAATGCTCTTTCTGGGATTACAGGGGTGAGCCACTGCGCCTGGCCCTCTTTCTTAGAACCAAAAAGAGGTTGCAAAAGATTTCTGGCTGGGCATGGTGTCTCACACCTGTAATCCCAGCACTCTCGGAGGCTGGGGCAGGTGCATCACTTGAGGCCGGGAGTTTGAGACTAGCCTGGGAAACATGGTGAAATCCCATCTGTACAAAAAAAAAAAAGAAAAGAAAATTAGCCAGTCATGGTGGCATGCATCTGTAGTCCCAGCTACTCAGGGGCACTGAGATGGGAGGATCGCTCGAGCCTGGGGAAGTCAAGGCTGCAGTGATCCGAGATCACGCCACTGCACTCCAGCCTGGGTGACACAGTGAGACGCTGTCTCGAGGGAAAGTAAAAAACACACACATGTATTTCTCTAATTGCATGACAAACTGGGAAATTTGTTTGACATATAAATATACAAACCTAAAGGTATAAACCTAAATATGCAGTTTATATAAATTAATGAAATCAAAAACTCCAACAGGAAATGATGAGGGATATGACTGGATAGTGCGTATGAGAAAAAATGGCCACTCCCATCCATGCAGGAGGATTTCAAGTTTGTTTCAGAAGCCTTTTAAAATTACAAGCCTTCTGATCTAGCAACTCAACAACTAGGCATTTGTCCTAAGGAAATACTCAGGCGTCTACACATGAAAAGACTGAGAAGGACTGAAAGGTCCATCAGTAAAAATGGGTTCAATGAACTGAGGAGAGTCTAATGACACTGTGCTTCTCCATCAGTTATGTGGGAAGAGCTCCATGTGTTGGTAAGTGGGAAAAAGCTTCAGAATGGTGTTTGATGCAATCCCATCTGTCCTATATTATACACATGTACATATTTGGTGTATGAAAGGGAAAACTTACGGAAGAATTATAAAACAAAATATTTATCGTGATTATTCCTGAGTGGTCAAGCTATAGTCTTTCTACTCTTCTCTATGTTTCTATTTATTCATTTTATATTTTATTATTTTATGAGACAGAGTCTCACTCTGTTGCTGAGGCTGAAGTGCAGTGGTGCGATCATAGGGCTCAAGTGATCCTCCTGCCCCAGCCTCCTGAATAGCTGGGACTACAGGTGTGTGCCACCAAGGCAGGCTACATATATATATATGTATTTGTAAATATATATTTATATTTATTATATTTTATATTTATTATATATATATATATATATATTTTTTTTTTTTTATAGAGATGGAGCCCTGCTGTGGTGTCCAGGCTGGTCTCAAACTCTTGGGTTTAAGTGATCCTCCTGCCCCAGCCTCCCAAAGTGTTGGGATTACAGGCGTGAGCCACTGCACCTGGCCTGTGTGTCTGTATTTTTTAAGTAAGTTTATTATATTTGTTATTTGAAACTAAATTATTCTTAAAAAATGAACAAATTCTAGGAGGAGGATGAGTGTTGGATATATCATTCTATTTTCCTCTGACATATCCCTAAGTTAAAGAAAATAGAAGCTGGCTGGGTGCGGTGGCTCACACTGGTAATCCCAGCACTTTGGGAGGCCAAGGTGGGCAGACCATCTGAGGTCAGGAGTTCAAGACCAGTCTCGGAAGTTCGAGACCAGTCTGACACGGTGAAACTCCGTCTCTACTAAAAATACAAAACTAGCTGGGCGTGGTGGCACATGCCTGTAATTCCAGCTACTTGGGAGGCTGAGGCAGGAGAATCGCTTGAGCCCTGGAGGTGGAGGTTGCAGTGAGTCGAGATGGCACCATTGCACTCCAGCCTGGGCAACAAGAGCAAAACTCCATCTCAGAAAAAAAGAAAAGAAAATAGAATCTTAAGACATAAGCACAGATAGTCATTATGCCATTTAACAGATGCCTGGAGAGATTTAAAAAGTGTCCAATTCAAGATCTGCAGTGAGCCTGTTTGCCCAGCATAGTCTCACAGGTGAACAAAGTGGTATTACGGGTGAGGCAGCACGTCCCGGCCACATGGAGGCTGGGAGGTAGTCGGTGGAACAGCAGGGGAGAGGCAAGTGGCCGGCGTGGGGGACGTGCCCATGTCATCGCATGGCTGCTGTGTTTTTGTGACCACTGTCCCATCCTGCGAGACACAGCCCTGTCCGGGAGAACTCCCCTGGTGCCCACCAGCCCAGGGGGGCCTGCCTGAGGGTGCCAGCCAGCCAGCCAAGGTACAGACAGGCACCCTGGCCCTAGAGTGTGTCCCACTGTTCTGCCCCGTTGCTGGTGAACATGTTGTTTGAAACAGAGGACTAAAGCCACAATGTGGGTTTTACATCATGGTTAAAGCAAACTCACACTGGAATTGTATAGAAGGAAAAAAACCACTCGTCAGAAGAGCTGTTTCGTTCATTTATAACCACGCCCCTGCACGGTGTGGGGAGGGCCTGGCCAGCTCCGGCCGGGACGTCCCCTCCCTCCTCACACTTGCTGGGCTGAATCATCCGCAGAGGTGGCAGGAAAACCGCCTCATTTACATACACCCTTTCCGGCAAGCACAGCCGGGGATTCCAATTCCCAGAGCCTCCCAGCCTCTCCAGCGCCAACGCAGCACAGCATGGATGCAGGGTGGCGTGGGCAGCGGTGGCACAAGGTGCTCACACCCAGCTGGAGTTGAAGCCTGGCTGACATTGCTTTCTCTGACTCCGTTTCTGGCAGCAGCCAGGGACACCGATGGGGAGCGGGGCGGGGCCACCCCTGGCCTCCCTGCCTGAGTGGGGGCCCTTTCCAGGGGGACGGCCTCCCAGCTTCAAGCCTGAATCTCGATGAGGGAAGAAGAAATGAGCATTCAGAAATCCCAGGCCCACTCCTGTCACTTTCAGCCTGATCTACAGGATTAGCTTCTGAGGCCTAATTTTAAGAGAAAAAGAATCAAGAAAAAAAAAAAAAAAAGACATCAAAAATGAAAAACTGCCATCTAAGTTCCGTCCCACAGGGTTACTAACACATCTTAGCCTTTCTGCCTGTCTTGAAAAGAATAAATGTCTATTTTTATCAGCGAGGCAGCAAAATCCGTCAACATCTCCTGTTCATCTGCTGAAACGCACACGCCCGTTCCACTCATCGCCGGGGTGTTGCGTCATCTGCCACCTAGGAGGACCAAGAGATGACCCTGCCTGCCAGGAGCCTCACAGATGCCAGTGCCAGTGCCAGCTTGGGCTGTGGGAGGCCCTGACCCTGGTGGGGCCCCATGCTGGGCTGTAGGGCGCACGGCTCTCCTTTCTGGGTGCCAGGTTGAACACTGAGCTTACTATTGTACAAGATCTAACCCAGGAGGATGAGAAAGGAGGGGATGACGCAGGACAGCAAGAGGGACTGGGGTTCCACAGAGCAGCTCAGCCACTGCCGGCCTCGGGGTCGGGAAACACACCCACACGAGTGTCCACAACCCGTATGGGTAGATGCCTGAACCCCAAGACGGTGTGTTCTGTGCTGGAGGACAACTTTCAGGGCTGTGGTCAGGTGTTCTGAAGCCACAGCACCAAAAAACATTCTCTTTGGCAAAGGCAGCAGGACTCAACAGGAAGCAGACGTTTGTGTTCCATTACCTGAGGAAAAGCAAATGCTGCTGACATTTCTACCCAGAGACAAGAGTTTACATCTCTCCTGCTTCGCAGCCACCTTTCCTACGGTTTTACCAGGAGAATGCCTAGCCCTTCTCCAACCTGTGCCAGCCCTGACAGTCAGCTCCCCTGGGAGTGCCTCCATTTCTCTGTGTGTACGAGCCCACGGTGCCATCGGACCGCCGGTCCACTCTACGTGCGGCAGCACCGCACCCCGGAGCCACAGCTCTTCTCCTGCTTGCCGGACAGCCCTGCGTGCCGAGCCCGGTCTGAGCCCCGCCAGGAGGAAGTGCGTGCTGGCTGTTCTCCGCCTGCTCTGGGACTCTGGCCTGCTGCTTCTTCTGCCTGCCACCCCCCAGCCCTATTTCCTCTGAAAACTGGAGCTACACCTGCCCCAGAGGGGCAGAATTACCTTAAATGGCACAAGACAATTGCGCACAAGACAACTCTTCTCCAAAGCTTTCAGGGCCCAAACCCGACTACCTCCTTGCAGGACCCATGGCGACCGTGGGCTCACACCACCAGCCTCCCCATGCGTTTTCCTGCCTCTGCTTTGCTCAATCTGCTCAACGACAGAAACACGACAACAGAGGCCACTTTCTCCAAACCCAGCTCTCCCTCCTTGAGGCTCCCATCCTGCTGCTCACGCCGAGGCCACGGTACCCTGCAGTCCGCAGCTCACAGGCAGAGGTGCAAATCTTCCCATCAGACCCGGAGCCCAGTGAGGACAGGGTCGGCCTCCTCCTCTTGCCACCACTCGCGGTGCCCAGCAGTGTTGAAATCCAGCAGGATGCGCCCGCTCGGGAAGCAGTCCCCAAAGCGAAACTGTCCCCACATCTGAATAGTCTCTGCCATCCCACCGACAGGCCAGCACCTAAAAGAGATGTGCACTGAGCGTCCATGACGTGGTGGTGCCGCTGTGGTTTCTTAACCAGAACGCACAATTCCGTGACCAGGATTATCACCCGCTCGTTTCATACAGGAGACGGGGGAAGCCAAATTAACCACTGGGGCCACAGCAGAAACACACATGCTGGAATCTGAAACAAAGTCTGTTGGATTCCAAGGGCTCAACATCTTTTGGGATGATGAAGACGAAGCCTGCCCAAGAGCAACCAAAGTTGAAAGAAGAAAAGCAGTAGGGCCTGTGAATGCCCCCAACCCCCCAAAACCTGCAGTTCCGGGTCCAACACTCCCAGGTCTGGGTTTTGAATTTACATTACCTAAAGGGTCCAGGCCACCACCTAAGCAAGAAATTTCACACACTCATCCGGGGTGCTCAAAGCCATCTCTCTAAATGAAGTGCCTGGCGTGCAGACATCCCTTCTATGGTTTACATCTTTTCACCTGTCTGGAAATCAAGACTCTTTCATGATTTTTCTGTGTGTTTGTTTTTCCCCGAGACAAGATTCTCACTCTGTCTCCCAGGCTAGAGTGCAGTGGCACAATCTCGACTCACTGCAACCTCTGCCTTCCAGGTTCGAGCGATCCTCCTGCCTCGGCCTCCAGAGTAGCTGGGATTACAGGCACCCACCACCACACCTGGCTAGCTCTTGTATTTTTCGTAGAGATGGGGTTTCACTGTGTTGGCCAAGTTGGTCTCGAACTCCTGACCTCAAGTGATCTAGTTCTCTCAGCCTCCCAAAGTGCTGGGATTACAGGCGTGAGCCACCGTGCCCTGCCCGCTCATGATTTAAAAGGCAAATGGACACAAAGACACGTACAGACAACGTGATGGCCTCCGTGAAGACGAGACACCTTTGCAGGCGCGCTGTTGGAACCAGAAAGAATCCAGCCAGCTTGCTGAACCACAATGCATTCCTGTATGTGAGCAACGATTAGAAGTTATTTTTTACAAAGATGTCATTACAAACAACAAACGCTGTAAGGCACAAAAGTGGGACATATAGGAAGTCTACTCGAAAGACATGTCCTTTAATTACTCCTGCATTTGGCGAGGCTTCTGCTTCCCGGCCTTGTGTTAACTGTAGCCTCTGTTCAGACTCCTGCAGCACATGGAGTCGTCAGCGTCATGGGGTCTAAAAATCCAAAACACGGGGCTAGGCACGGTGGCTCACGCCTGTAATCCCAGCACTTTGGGAGGCCGAGGCGGGCGGATCACCTGAGGTCAGGAGTTCGAGACCAGCCTGACCAACATGAAGAAACACCGTCTCTACTAAAAATACAAAATTAGCCGGGCGTGGTGGTAGGTGCCTGTAATCCCAGCTACTTGGGAGGCTGAGGCAGGAGAATTGCTTGAACCCGGGAGGCATAGGTTGCAGTGAGCCGAGATTGCGCCATTGCACTCCAGCCTGGGCAACAAGAGCAAAACTCTGTCTCAAAAAACAAACAAAAAATCCAAAACATGCTCTGTTTTCCCATTCGGAGGAGAGTTACATCCTTCTGGAAAGAGGCCTCCATGTCTGCTGGTGCCACGTCTGTCCTATGTTCCCTCTCTCTGCTCTGTCTCCTTCAAACCCCTGTGAGTGGGTCACCAAGACCTTGTGGGATTGACAGGAGGCAGAGGTTGCGATGAGCCGAGATCACACCACTGCACTCCAGCCTGGGCGACAGAGTGAGACTCCATCTCAAAAAGAAAACAAAACAAAACAAACAAAAAAACTCAAATGGTGTCCAGAATCTGTCAACTTCACCTCCACCATTTGCATGCAGGCCAGAGCCATCATCTTCTCCCAGCTGGACCACTTCACGGTGCCTACCAGGGCCCCTGTGTCCACACAGCAGCTAGAGATACCAGGAAGGACGACCGGGTTATCCCTCCACTCTCAAGTCCCCCAGTGGCATCTCACCTGCACCGGGAGGCAGTCAGTTTCCCACAGGTTCTGAGGCCCTCTGGCCGCAAGGCACCCAACACGCTCCTGCCCCAGGGCCTTTGCACTTCCCGTCTACTCTTTCCTCAGATCCCTGCAGTTCGCTCACCCACTCACCTCCTTCAAGTCTTTGTTCCACGTCACCTCCTTAGAGCCTGCTGACTACCTTGTTAAAAACGGTACATGCCCCAGCAGCTCCGGCCCCCCGCTGTGCTCGCCTCCACAGTGCTTGCCGCCTGGCACACTACATCTCAGGTCCTCCCTGAACTAGTCACACCCAAAGAGAAATGTCTCTGTTTCTGCCCCTGGTCTATCCTGGGGCTTAGAACCATGGCTGGCAAGTGCGAGGCTGACGGATATGAACCATGTGGTGAATGGTCTCCAGGTAGGTTTTAATTCTCCCTTCGCTTCCCAACCATGGCACGGTCTGGGGCTGTCTGCCCCAGCCTGGTTCCTTCTTTTTCTGGAGCAACAGAGCATGTGGCTGCCAGCTAGAGTCATCTCTTGGTGTTTACCTAGAACCTGAACACATCCTCCCATCTACCTTATATCAGCTCTCCTCCCATCTACCTTGTATCAGTAAGATTACTTACAATACCTAAAACAAACACTATATAAAGAGCTATTATACTGTACTTTAAAATTTTATATTTTTTATTGCTTTTTTCCCCCAAATATTTCCTACCCCTAGGTAAGGCACCCTGCTTTGGCAGGTTTACATGATAGGCAGGTCAGTGGCGGGCCAGCACACAGAAACCACACAGCCTCCACCTCCACGGTCTTTCCCCTTTGGGCTGAAGATGCCCTGCAGCCTGAATCCCTGAATAGCTGCATGGAGCAGAGCAGCTAAGCCCACACAGCCCTGGAAATTTACATGAAGGGAAAATAAGCTTCTTCAGGGCTTGGATTCCTGCAAGAGCCACTGAGTTTGCATTCATTTGTTTTAAGAACTTCATCCATCACAATGATCATATCCCTCCCTCCCTCGTCACTAGGTTTTCCACATGAACACATGAGGGTCCTTTTTTTCTTGAGACGGAGTCTCGCTCTATCGCCCAGGCTGGAGTGCCATGGTGCAATCTCGGCTCACTGCCAGCTCTGCCTCCCGAGTTCACGCCATTCTCCTGCCTCAGCCTCCCAAGTAGCTGGAACTACAGGCGCCCACCA
Source organism: Piliocolobus tephrosceles (assembly GCF_002776525.5). Classification (NCBI taxonomy): domain Eukaryota; kingdom Metazoa; phylum Chordata; class Mammalia; order Primates; family Cercopithecidae; genus Piliocolobus; species Piliocolobus tephrosceles. The sequence continues at coordinate 144,066,671 of NC_045440.1, forward strand.
TCACGCCTGGCTAATTTTTTGTATTTTTAGTAGAGACGGGGTTTCACTGTGTTAGCCAGGATGTTCTCGATCTCCTGACCTTGTGATCCACCTGCCTTGGCCTCCCAAAGTGCTGGGATTACAGGTGTGAGCCACCGCGCCCGGCCGAGGGTCCGTATTTTTTAACAGAGTGGAATAGATGTTAAAAATAAATATCATGAAGGGAAAGTTTAGCCTCTATTGATGTTATCTCTTCTGTGACATTTTGTTATTACACATCAAAATATCCCCAGCCTACATAGCTATAAGGTCATGTTGGCAACACTGTCATTATAAAGGGAAAAAACTGTCCTCTCCCCAGTGATATATTTGGAAATCCAGCATTTCGACTCAGCATTTCCTTAGGTAGAAGAATACTCCCACATTTATCTTAAATTACAATCACCGTACATTGTGAAAAGAAAAACTGTTCCAATGTTAACAAAACAGGGCACACGTGGAACAGTAAACTGTACATCATGGTGGTGTTAGAAAACAGTCAGAACAGGCTCTGTGAAATAAGCTTTAGCTTTAAGTAAAATCTCCCTGTAAGCTTCAGCAGGCTTCTGCAGCCCATCCTTGTGGCTCAGGCTAATTCAATTGCATGGAGATTCAACTTTAATTCCCCGCACTTGGAATGAATACAGCTTCCTGAGGGATACTTAAAAGCAAATTTAACAAATGACAGAAATCAGAAAATTTCCCCAATTTGTCCAACCGGCTATTTGAAATGTCAATTCGAAACACTGGCATCCCAGAGAGGTACCATTTCTTTCCTAGTCAGAATAATTAATTGGGAGTAAATTGCTGAAAATCAGGCAGACAAAATATCCAGGAGTGTTTGCTTCTTTGATCAATTCCTTCCTGAAGAGAGACGAGCTCACACTTTAAAACAAATCGAAATGGTGTTCTACTTCCTCAGAGGATGGAAGAAAAGTTAACGACGACGCCCGCACACATGTTGGATCGCAGGCCATGCCACGTGCAGTGTTCTGGCCACATCTTTTAAATGACATAATTATGGATTTCCTTCTATTATTTGCAATCCGAAAGGCAGGGCTGCTGCTGGCCCCAACTTCAGAGACCAGCCCAGAATCAGTGCGGGCCTCAGACGGTGTGGGTTGACTCAGGCCCCCACGGCGGCGTGGCGGAGATTACAGATGGGGTCTAATCTGGCCCTGTGGACCCGGCTCAGCAGACGGTGGAACCCTAGATCTCATCGGGAAGTCTGTCAGCCAAAACACACACCTCAAAGCAGAGGGTGCGGTGCCTTCAAGCTCCACACCGGGCTGCGTTCGCAGAGCTGGGATGACAAATGTGCATGAGAGGAGGGATCCAGGGCCAGGTTTCTCTTCTTGTTAAAATTCAGATAAATTGACCACCTTAGCCATCTTCCAGTGTACACTGAGGTGGCCTTTAGCATATCCACACTGTTGTGTAACCAACGCAACCACCCAATTCCTGGGCACCTTTGTCACCCCCAAAAGAAGCCACGTGCCCATTAAGCCGTCACACCTTGTTCCCTCCAAAGCCCAGCCCCTGGCACACGCACCGGCATTCTCTCTCAATGGCTCTGCCTGTTTTGGACATTTCCAGAGGTGGAGTCGTGTACGAGGCCCTCCGTGCCTGGCCCCCCCTCACGCGGCATGTTGTCCCTGAGGCTCATCCGCGCTGCAGCTGTATCTGCGCTCCAATGGGGCCAGATTTAACAGACTCCCTCAAGAGGGGCTCACTCCAGCCCCACACTGCTGTGGCCCCTTCCACAGACTCAAGCTCAGCCATGTGCCTCGCCTGGCAAATGGCACAGGCATGACTGTTCCGCATCCCTCAGGGCTTGCAAAGGTGCCAGCTGCTTCTGCTGTGCCCTCTGCTGGGATTCCTTTCTCCCTGGGATGGGCTGCCCTCCCTCAGGATGAAGGAGCTGCATGGAGTGAGCCCATCATCCAGGCCCATGAAAGACCCCATCCAAGGTGACCGAGAGGCTAAGTTGGCCTCTGACCAGATGTCCCTCTGGGTCATGCAGTCCCAGCAGCCCCGGAGGCTCAGACACGGGAGGAAATGCTGCTGTAGGCCACAAGGCCTTGAGGTGCACCAGGGAAACAACGCAATGGAGCAGATACATTCTCAAGCTCATCAGAATGAGTGAAACGTGCTGTGCACTGTCGGAAAGTTAGAAGCACCATGCTGGTCTCTGCTCAGTGGCACCTTCCATCCAGCTGGGAGTTCATGTTCAAGAACTTGAAAATTACGTAAGCAAAAATGCTTAGGGATGTTGAAATTAACAGCTAATTATGTGTACAAATACCCATTCAAACAAAGAGACAATAAAAAGGCTTAAAAAATATATCAGCAAATGAAGGAGCGACCAGGCTGTCTTCAGCCTGGGCTGAAGACAGATGGGGTGCAGGGCTCTGGGGTAGGGAGGATGCATGGGGATACCACGCCAGGTGTGTCTGAGGCTGTGCGAGGCCACCACATGCTGTCTTCCAGGGGAGGGTCTGCAGCTTTCACAGGCGTGCCCAGCGGTAGGTCAGAAGCCACACCGGGACCCAGCTGATGAAGACCCATCCCCCTGCTGGTCCAGGGGTAGCTCTAGTTCCCAGCCATCGCCCTTGACTATAAACTTGGACAAGACAAGGAATGATGACAAGTGGCTGATGAAGCTAAATTAAAGGCACTCTCTACAGGAAGGGAGGAGAAAGCTACCAACCTGCTCAAAGGCTTCCGAACTGGCACGGGGGCCAAGCGAGAATGGGGGCGGTAACAGCTGCTGGGCAGGAAAACTGCCGGGTGGGATGAAGCTTAGCAAATGGACAAGTCAGTTAGTACCTGCAAAATGAAGCACGGTGTCAAAAACCGCTTTATTTTCCGCACTCTGCTCAATATTCCATGCCTTCGAGGCTCCAAATATACTCAACATGACCAGTGTTATAAACAAATTATGCAGACTAAGTTGCTTTCTCGTAATTATAAATCAATCATGCTCACAGTAAAATATTTGCAACTCAGAAAGGTTTACTATAAATAAAGTAAGATTTTTTTCCATAATTAAATATTCCAAGAAATATCACTGAAGTATATCCTTCCAGGGCATCGATGACATTTTACTTTGTCTGAAGAAACCAAGTAGATTCTGATCCCTAAGGAGGGGACCCAGGGAGATGCCTCTACCCATTTCCAGCACAGGAAGACCTTGCAGGCAGGAGCGCGGAGCCCCCACCTATCGCGAGAGCAGGCGAGGAGCACACAGTTCACTTAACACTGTTGACAGTTCTTGGAAATGGCAAGTGTAAGTGACATGATGTTTAACAAATTTTTTTCCTAATCAACATTAAAACAAAACATTATTCAAGAACCTGATGTACTTTGTTTTGCTTAAAAATGCAGTTTCCAAGAACCTCTCCACAACATTGAGGACTCACTAAACATTCTCCAAAAGTTGATGCTTTCAGCACAATGTGAAAAAAACAGCCAAACTAAGCCTATACATTCCGACAAAGTCACATACAAAGTTATCATCTTGGCAAGGCTTGGAAGCATAGCAAATTAAAAATGCTGTACTTGGCTGGGAGTGGTGGCTCACGCCTGTAATCTCAGTACTTTGGAAGGCCGAGGTAGGCAGCTCACCTGAGGTCAAGAGTTCGAGACTAGCCTGGCCAACATGGCGAAACCCCGTCTCTACTAAAAATACAAAAATTAGCGGAGCGTGGTAGCATGCGCCTGTAGTCCCAGCTCCTTGGGAGGCCGAGGCAGGAGAATTGCTTGAACCTGGGAGACGGAGGTTGCGGTGAGCCGAGACTGCACCACTGTACTCCAGCCTGGGTGACAGAGGAAGACTCTGTCTCAAAAACGTAATAATAATAAAAAATTCTATAATTTAAGGCCGGGCACGGTGGCTCATGCCTGTAATCCCAGCACTTTGGGAAACCGAGGCGGGTGGATCGCCTGAGGTCGGGAATTGGAGACCAGCTTGACCAACATGGAGAAACCCCATGTCTACTAAATATACAAAATTAGCTGGGCGTGGTGGCACATGCCTATAACCCCAGCTACCCAGGAGGCTGAGGCAGGAGAATTGCTTGAAGCCGGGAGGCGAAGGTTGCAGTGAGCCAAGATCATGTCATTGCACTCCAGCTTGGGCAACAAAAGCAAAACTCCGTCTGAAAAAAAAAATTTTCTGTAATTTAAAAATGAGCCAGGTGCAATGGTATCCACATGAAGTCCCAGTTACTCAGGAGGCTGAGGCAGGAAGACTGCCTGAACCCAAGAATTCAAGGCTGTAGTGTGCTATTACTGTACCTGTGAATAGCTTCTGTACTCCAGCCTAGGCAACCTAGTGAGACCCCGTCTCACCCCCATCTCTTAAAGAAAAATTATGTGTATGTAAATACACACACACACACACACACACGTATGGAAAAAACCAAATGTCCACTGACGAATGGATAAACAAAATGTATTCTATCTATACGGTGGAATATTACACATCCATGAAAAGGAATGGGGCACTGGCACCTGCTATGACGTGGATGAACCTTTACAGCATTGTTAGGCGAAAGAGGCCAGACACAAAAGGCCACACGTATGACCTCAGGCACATGCAACATCCAGAGCAGGCCACTCTATGGAGATGGGGCGCAGAGCAGTGGTTGCCAGGGGCTGGGAGGGGGCCATAGGAAGCAGCTGCTCATGGAGCACAGGGCTTCTGCTCCAGGTGACGGAAACGTCTGGACCCCGATGGAGTGATGTGCGCCCAACACCATGACGGACTTAACACAGCTGAGTTATGTACTTTAAACCGGTTCGTTTTGTTCCACATATTTTACAAACGTATGGAATATCTAATCAATAATCAATGAATCTGCTCAGCACGCAGCTCCTTTATGCTCCCCCTGGAGGAACTGATACCTTCCCTGTAGTCTTTGGTGAAGGACACATTGGATGAATGAATTCTCAGCAACAACAGATTATTTAGATCTTTAACCACCACTCCTAAACACACAGTGGTGATCTGGGCTTGTGAGCTCTGTCTGGAGAAAGCAAAGCTGTTGTTTTTCAGACATTAGCATTAGACACAGATAACCTGTGAGAGGTGGATGTTACACTTGGCACTTCTTACACTGCCATTTATTACCATTCTGCCCTCTCTCCCCTCCAGCACTCTCCGGTCTCCTGTCACATCCCCAGGGCAGGCAGCAAATCTGCAGAGCTCTGGCAGCACAGTGGCCACTTTCCCTGGTCTCCTTCTCTGTGCAAATCACCACAGTCCCAAGGACATCAGCCATGTCACCCTCTACTGTTTTCTCCACAATCGTCCGTTGTGGAGACAGGTCTGCAGCTCCTCTGCTTCACCAGCTCTGTGCCCCCTCCCAGCGCTATTCAGGGCCCTGAGCTGCCCACAGCTGGCAGGCAGGCATTAAGCAAGCAGAAGACTGGGGCGGGGACCTGAGCAGATACCACGGACGGAGCAGGTTCAGGGTGAGGGAAGGTCATGGGTGGCGGCACCATGTGCCACCTGGGACTGCATCCAGTGCCACCCGGGCAGGCACCAGCCAGGACGATCGACAGGGAAGTGCCATTCCCCAGCCTCTGCTGCGCAGGCCAAGCACCTGCAGTTTGGGGCCACTGATCCGGCACCCCTAAAATGCCCTGAATCAGACGAAGGCAGTGAGGAGTGTCCCTGCCAGATCTATTATTTTTCAGCTGCTTCAGGGCAGCAAGGGTCACAGAACAGCATCCTGGCAATGTCTGGATACCTCAATCAGCCCCGCAGGGTGACGGGGCACCCCTCGCAAGAATCTGCAACTGTGTAGGGGGCCCATGGTGAGGTCCTGCTCCTCCCAAATACGCCACAGGCCGTCCCCACCCACCACCTCGGTTCCACCACTGGGTCCCTGCCTCACCAGGCCTAACACCCATGGGACCCCGAAAAATGTCTGCAGATCCAGCAAGCATCTCTTGGAGGCTCAGCTGTGCCAGGGGCCTGGGCGGGGAACAGGATGCTGCCTCAGGGCCTCCCAGTCCTTCCCTGCGGGCCACAGGCTTGTGTACATCACCAGAACGGAAAGGAAAAGCCAGCGTGCGCCAAGTGCTAAGCGGCTGCAGAGAGGACTGCGGGATCCTCAGCTATCTGGCAAAGTTCCATAAGGAACCTGTTTTGAGCCAATCTTGGAAAGAAGGAATTTCCACGAGCAGAAACGGGGAACCCAGGATGAGCACCTCACCCGGCAGCGCAGTGGGTGGGCGCTGGGTGGACAGTGGGTGGGCAGTGGGTGGGCGGTGGGTGGACGGTGGGTGGGCAGTGGGACCTGCCGGGCGGGCTGGCGAGATCACATGGGCTCCAGCCCGCGCTTGGGGGTCAGCCTGTGTTGTCTAAACAGCTGGCAACCTTGAGACTCTGCAAGTAGGAGTGTGGCCACAGCAGGTCGGCACGGCGGCCCACCCATCACCCGGCCCGCTGCTCCTGCACTGGCCTGGCCATCAATTCTTCCTCTGCTACAGCTGCGGCCTCACTCCCTCAGGAATCTGCCATCTCAGTGAGGCCTCCCTAACCACCCTACCTGAACACACCTTGCCCTTCATCCTGAGTCTGTCTGCCCATCCCCCTTCCACCCCAGATCATAAGCTCTCTGACAGCAGGAATGGTCTGTTTTGGTTGCTCCTTTCTCTTCAGCATCTAGAAGAGGGCCCAGCACAGAGCAGGTGCTCAAGACATCAGTTGTACAAACAAATGACTGCCCAGAAAAAGACAAAAAACAGACTACAACGGCAGGCACGGGGGCCCACATCTGTAATCCCAGCACGGAAAAAGACAGACTACAACTGCCAGGCACAGGGGCTCACACCTATAATCCCAGCACAGTGGGAGGCCAAGGCAGGAGGATTGTTTGAGCCTAGGAATTAAAAAACAGCCTGGGAAACAGGAAATACAGCAAGACCTTGACTCTACAGAAAAAAAAAAAAAGCCAGGTATGGTGGTGCGTACCCGTAATCCCAGCTACCTGAGAGGCTGAGACACAAAGATTGCTTGCGTCAGGGATGTTGAGGCTGCAGTGGGCTATGATCAGCTACTGCACTCTAGCCTGGGTGAGAGGGACATCCTGTCTCAAGAAACAAAAACAAAAACCCCCAAAACCAAAAACCAAAGACAGACAGCAAAGACAAGAGATCAGGAAAGGGAGTAACGTGATCTCGGCTCCCCGCAACCTCCGCCTCCGGGGCTCAAGCGCTTCTCCTGCCTCAGCCTCCCGAGTAGCTGGGATTACAGGCACCCACCACCATGCCCAGCTAACTGTTTATATTTTGTATTTTCAGTAGACATGGGGTTTCACCATGTTGACCAAGCTGGTATTGAACTCCTGACCTCAGGTTTCCATCCACCTCAGCCTCCCAAAGCGCTGGGATTACAGGTGTGAGCCACCATGCCTGGCCAGAGGCTTTCTTAATAAAGGAATAACTTAAAAACTTCTCCACAAAAAGCACAAAGAGAATTCCAACCCTCTGAAGACACTGCTCCTGAAAGCAGCCTATTTTCACCATGAGCAGGGAGCCCGGCTCCCATACCCGCAGCCCAAAAGAGAACATAGGCCCAGCCCAGGCTGGCTCCTGAAGGCGACAGGCCCCTGGGCCCCACTGCCTCTGCACCAGAGGGGTTAGGAGCCCTTATCCTGCCCATGGCTAACCCCCCATCTGCTCAAAGCAACGGTCCATCCAAAGACTTTAAGAAAAACACACAGTCCCCCAAATCCCTCCCAGACTCAGCCAAGCAGCCACTCCATGCACATGAGATTTTAGATTCCAAATCAGATGGTCTTCTTGGGTGGTTTTATTCAAACATGTTTGTAAATCATGATACAATTTAATTAAAGTGGAACATCTCTCCAAAACACTCTGAGATTAAGTAGACACGCGCGTGCGTGCAATCATTCGAGAGTTAAAGAGTAGGACCTAGGAGTCTTCTGACTTCGCGGTTCTCTAAGTGTGGTCCAGGGAGCTTCAGGGGGGTCCCCAGGGCCAGAGCTGCTTGTGTTTTCCCGATGCTGACATTTGCTCTGGGGGCTCCGGTGAAACTGCAGGTGCATCTGCACAGCGCCAGGCAGCGGTGCCCAGCAGTGCCCTCAGACACTGGACTCACCACCACAGTACGTGCACAGCATGTGGACGGAACCAGCCTACCTCAGAACGTCCTGGAGAAAGCAGCAAAAAGCATCAAGTTTATTCCACATTGACTCTTAAGCCTTTTCTCTTTTTTCTGATATGGAGACTTGCTCTGTTGCCCAGGCTGGAGTACAGTGTCATGATCCCAATTCACTGCAACCTCTGCCTCCCAGGTTGAAGTGATTCTCCTCCCTCAGCCTCCCAAGTAGCTGGAATTACAGGCACCCACCACCACACCAGGCTAATTTTGTATTTTTGTTAGAGATGGGCTTTCATCATGTTGGCCAGGCTGGTCTCCAACTCCTGACCTCAGGTGATCTGCCCGCCTCAGCCTCCCAAAGTGCTGGGATCACAGTCGTGAGCCACTGTGCCTGGCCGTGCCCAGCCTCTTAAGCCTTCTGAATGTTCTTTGTTAGGAACTGGGAGGTGCACGTACCCACATACCCCTAAGTGTGAGGCTACCCTGAGGCAGGCACTTGAGTGTGGCCTTTCGAGCTGTGACCTGGAGTAGGGTGCTGGGCAGATGTCTTCTCCAAGCAGACAGAGTGACCTGCACTTCAAAGAAAATGGCTGACGGTGTTTGTTGCAATCATAAAATTCAAGCTTTAACATAAAAACTAGAATTGTGGAAAACTTATATTCGCCACCATGAGCTTCAAGCTTCCAAATACCTAAAAGACCTCTCATGAGTTCGGCCGGGCGCAGTGACTCACGCCTGTAATCCTAGCACTTTGGGAGGCTTAGGCGGGCGGATCACAAGGTCAGGAGATCAAAACCATCCTGACTAACACGGTGAAATCCCGTCTCTACTAAAAATACAAAAAATTAGCTGGGCGTGGTGGTGGGCGCCTATAGTCCCAGATAATCGGGAGGCTGAGGCAGGAGAATCGCTTGAACCCGAGAGGCGGAGGTTGCA
>NC_045440.1:144075861-144083487 GCF_002776525.5 Piliocolobus tephrosceles
CCCGACACGGCGGCGGGTGCCACGGACCCGAAAACACCCCTCTGGGCGGCTGCGGTGGCTGGGGCGTGAGCCACCGTCTCAAAAAAAAAAAAAAAAAACTTCTGGTGAGTTCAACGGTGTTCGTGAATGGGATGTTTTGATGATCTGTGCTACTAAATGTGTCACTACTGCAAGGCCCGTGTAACTCCGTGAGCCAGTGTGTTCCAAACGCCTGGTGCATGATGGACAGACCACACGGAAGACAGGATCCATTCGGGCTGCAATTCTACACTGCGGCTGACTTTCCAGAAACGACTGCTTTTTCTGGCTGGGCGTGGTGGCTCACGCCTGTAATCTCAGCACTTTGGGAGGCTGAGGTGGGTGGGTCAAGTTTGAGACCAGCTTGGCCAACATGGTGAAACCCCATCTCTGCTAAAAATATAAAATTAGCCAGGTGTGGGGGCTATAATCCCAGCTACTTGGGAGGCTGAGGCAGGAGAATCGTTTTTGAACCCAGGAGGCGGAGGTTGCAGTGAGCCAAGATTGTGCCACTACACTCCAGCCTGGGCAACAAGGGCCAAAAAACTCGGTCTCCAAAAAAAAAAAAAAAGAAACTACTGCTTTTAGAGTTTTAATGTAGTAGCAATAAATACCTGTAATTATCTGAAAAGGCTTCGAAAATAACCCTCCCTTCCAGTTACACAGCTGCATGAGGTCAGATTTTTTTTTTTTTTTTTTTTTTTTTTAGGCAGAGTCTTGCATTGTCGCCCAGGCTGGAGTGCAGTGGCGCGATCCTGACTCACTGCAACCTCCACCTCCTGGGTTCAAGTGATTCAACTGTCTCAGCCTCTCGAGTAGCTGGGACTATAGGTGCGCACCACCACACCCGGCTAATTTTTGTATTTTTAATAGAGACGGGATTTCACAATGTTGGCCAGGATGGTCTCAATCTCTTGACCTCGTGATCCACCCGCCTCTGCCTCCCAAAGTGCTGGGATTACAGGCGTGAGCCACCGGAGCCCAGCCAGATTTTTCTTTTTTCTTATACTTAAACCAAAACAACATATCCCTGGCTGGGTGCGGGGGCTCACACCTGTAATCCCAGCACTTTGAGAGGCTGAGGCAGGCAGATCACAAGGTCAGCAGATCAAGACCATCCTGGCTAACATGGTGAAATCCCGTCTCTACTAAAAATACAAAAAAATTAGCCAGGCGAGGTGGCAGGCGCTGGTAGTCTCAGCTACTCGGGAGGCTGAGACAGGAGAATGGCGTGAACCTGGGAGGCGGAGCTTGCAGTGAGCCGAGATTGCGCCAGTGCACTGCAGCCTGGGCCACAGAGCAAGACTCCGTCTCAAAAAACAAAAACAAACACAAAAAACAAAAAAAACCCAACATATCCCTGTCGACAGAATCCAGAAGCCAGCTGATGCTTTCTATTAAGGCAGACCTTAAGGAGATTTAGGAAAAATGTAAAACTATGCCCCTCTTCTCATTATATTTTGTTGTTTTAGAAGAAATTATCTTTCATAAAAACATTTATATGAATACACATTTAATATAATAAAATGACATTTATTGTATCAAATGTTTTTTAAACTCCTGTTTTAATTTGTAATACAATAGATATAACCCACATAAACAAATGATCTTCGGGGTTCTCAATAACTTAAGAATGTAAGGAGGCCCTGACCAAAAATAGCTGAAGAGCTGCCATCTGAACGTCCCTTTCTGGGAGTGGATTGTCATCTAGAGTATTTTCTTAAAAACACAGCAGCCCTGCCTGAGGTTTCCTCAGGAATAACGGTAATACTGACAGAATCAACGACCAATGGAACTCTATCCACAAGACCACTGCAGAAATTTGGGTCTGGTTTCTACCAGACGATAAATACAGCTGGCCAGGCATGGTGGCTCATACCTGTAATCCCAGCACTTAGGGAAGCCGAGGCAGGAGGATCACTTGAGTCCTGGGGCTTGAGACTAGCCTGGGCAACATGGAGAGACCTCGTCTCCACAACAAAAATGTTTAAAGTAACCAGATGTAGTGGTGCATGCCTATGGTACCAGCTACTCAGGAGGCTCAAGTGGGAGGATCGCTTGGGCCCAGGAGGTTGAAATTGCAGTGAACCATGATCATCCCCACTGCACTCTGGCCTGGGCAACAGAGCAAGACCCTGTCTCAAAAAAAAAAAAAAAAAAAAAAAAAAAAAAAAAAAAAAGCCAGACGCAGTGGCTCACACCTGTAATCCCAGCACTTTGGGAGGCTGAGGTAGGCGGATCATCTGAGGTCAGGAGTTCAAGACCAGCCTGGCCAACATGGTAAAGCCCTGTCTCTACTAAAAATATAAAAACTTAGCCAGGCATGGGAGTGCACGCCTTTAATCCCAGCTACTCAGAAGGCTGAGGCAGGAGAATCACTCGAACCTGGGAGGCAGAGGTTGCAGTGAGCCGAGATCGCGCCACCACCCTCCAGACTGGACAACAAGAGCAAAATTCCGTCTCAAAAAAAAAAAAAGCACACAAAAGAAACCTGCCCTGAAGTTAGGTGTCCTCCTATCCCCAGCTCTAACCCGGCACTGCACACAAGCCCAGCAAAGTCTGGGCACATGATGTGACCAGACTTCAATGCACTGATGGCTGCAGCGCCAGGGCCTAAAGGGGGAAGATCAATGCGCATGCCAAGGTGCCCAACAGAAGCAGAGGGCCGCAGGGCACCCCAAATGGCTGTGAAACATCCACCTTCTGTTTCTGCTATAAAGACACATGCACACATATGTGTATTGCGGCACTATTCACAATAGCAACGACTTGGAACCAACCCAAATGTCCATCAATGATAGACTGGATTAAGAAAATGTGGCACATAAATACCATGAAATACTATGCAGCCATAAAAAAGGATGAGTTCACGTCCTTTGTAGGGACATGGATGCAGCTGGAAACCACCATTCTCAGCAAACTATTGCAAGGACAGAAAACCAAACACCGCATGTTCTCACTCATAAGTGGGAATTGAACAATGAGAACACCTGGACACAGGAAGGGGAACATCACACACTGGGGCCTATTGTGGGGAGGGGACAGGAGGAGGAATAGTATTAGGAGATATACCTAATGTAAATGACGAGTTAATGGGTGCAGCACACCAACATGGCACATGTATACATATGTAACAAACCTGCATGCTGTGCACATGTACCTTAGAACTTAAAGTATAAAAAAAAAAAAAAAAGAAACATCCACCTTCAACTGTGTTCCCAGGCCCCCTCCCTAAGAGCAGCTTCTTCCACTGCGATGTAAAAGAGAGGGGTCCCTGTAGGGAGGCCAGAGAGGAGCTTTACAAAGGTCTTTCACCTTCTTATCCAATTGTCATCACGCTCCACAGAAGCACGTGGAAATTGACCTCAGCTATCAGGAAGCCGTAGGAGTAGCTTCAGAAAATGTCCCAAGTGTCAGCCTCAGGGGTGGGGCGTTGCAAATCCCCTCGGTGATCTGTGCACTACAGAGTCAGCCGCACAGGGTACACCAGAGGGAACCAGACAGAAAGAGACTGAAACCCACGATGTAAAAGCAAAAGCAAAGGGGCCAGGCATGGTAGCTCATGCCTATAATCCCAGCACGTTGGAAGGCCGAGGGGGTCAGATCACCTGAGGTCAGGAGTTCGAGACCAGCCTGGCCAACAGCGAAACCCCGTCTCTACCAAAAATATAAAAATTATCCGGGTGTGGTATCGAGCACCAATAGTCCCAGCTACTCAGGAGGCTGAGGCAGGAGAATCGCTTGAACCCGGGAGGCAGAGGTTGCACTGAGCCGACATCACACCATTGCACTCCAGCCTGGGCAACACAGCAAGACTCTGTCTCACAACAAAACAAAAGCAAAGGCAGGACTCAAGTCAATATTCATTTATTCAAAACAGTGTCCTAACAAAAACACATTCAACCAATTCCTTAATGAAAACACTGGAAAATCCAAACCCACTAAATTCTGAGCCAATCTTTTCCTTTTATTCCTTAATGAAGTTTTATTCCTTCTACTTCAGAGAAGTCCCCTAAAAGTCCTGCACGTTTGCATAATTATGGCAAAGCCATGCAAGCTACTCTCCTCATGTCTTCAGCAACCTGTTGCAGTGACAATGCAGCCCACACTCTACTAAGGCGTCCTCCCGGGTCTGGGGTCCAACGACCAGATCATCAGCACACAAGTCAAGGTTCTAGAACCTGCAGGCACCGCCAGGTCCGAATCCAGGATCCAGTACTTACTGCTGTGTGACCTGAACCCCTCTGTGCCCCAGTCTCCTCACTTCCAAAATGGAAGGATGGCAGGACCCACAGAGTCATGAACACCTAAAGCCCTTTGCCAGCGCCTGGCAGTCAGCACTCGCCATGCCCTTGGTAACTGCTGCTGCTGTTACTGAAGTCATGAGAACTCACTCTAACCGCTCAAGTCACTCCTGTAGCCTCGGACTTCATCCGTGTGTCTCTTGGTACCATCTTTTCATCACACCCAAGCCTGCGGCCACTCCGTGCTGACACTGCCATCCACAGATTCATTACGCACAGCGCAATTCCACTGTTTTATGAGTCCTGATTTGCCAAACACAGCATTTAAAACATTCCACTTTTGAAATAAACAAAAGCAGGCCGGCACAGTGACTCATGTCTGTAATCCCGGCACTTTGGGAGGCCGAGGTGGGAGGATCCCTTGTGCCCAGGAGGGTCAAGGCTGCAGTGAGCCCAGATCGTGCCACTCCACTGCAGCCCAGGCAACAGAGTGAGATCCGGTCTCAAAATAAAATATTATAAACAAGCAAACCAAAATAAAATAAACAAAAATGGAGTGAAATAATGGAGACAGCCCCCTGGCCAGACTTGTAAGACTCAGCGCCGACGGCCCAGAGCACACATAGCACCCACTCCTTGCCCACCTGCTCTGGGCCCTGGGTCCCCAGGCGGCCCTTCTCACGCCACGGTGGCCCCGGCCCAGGCAGTGCTCCCGCCCGGCACACAGCCCGCTCAGAGTCCTCTGAAGGGTGGCAGGCTCGTGAGTTCAAAGCCACAGAACCATCATGAAGTGGGGCCCTTGGCCAGGAGCTGACACTTCAGGGACAGAACAGAAGTGGTTGACATCAGGTAGGAAATGGTGGCTTCTGTCCACTACAGCCGATGTTTAGGGGATAGCCACAGTGAAATGAAACTTTTGCCATACTCAAGGTGGTTTTGCTTTTCGGAACCAGACCACCCTCCTGCCCGCTCGTGCCTGTGGCAGCTCCCCAACTGGCTTCACCACAGCCACACCCCTTGCACGCCACAGATCCTGCCTACGGTCTGTTCTGAATTAAACACACGATTGAGTTGCAGCACTCCTGTGTTTGCTCTGTCTCTTTGGGGCTTTGTTTAGAAAACAAACTTTGACAATAACCAAGCAAAGGATGGGACCAAATACCTGCAGAGTCACTTAAAAGAACAAAAGACGCCTGTTCCCATTCCAAGGGCATTTTGTAAGAAACATGCTTTCCCGTATCTTTCATCTGAATCAACACGTACCCTGTCATCAGTGAGCCCCGAGCCAAGAGGCTCCCCCTCAGAGCACGTGCCTTCCTCAGAACAAGACAAGGTTTGCACTGAGTCCTCCACATTCTTGTAAAAGCACCCTTGTAACCAAGCCCCATGAGGCTCCCACACCCCATAGTCCATGCCAGATGAGACTCCTCAGGAGACCCCAACCGCCGTCCCACCTGTACCCTGCTTTATCCAGGCAGCACTGGCACAATCTTACCGAAGCATCATTTTGAGATTCCTACAGGAGAGGCTCACTCCTCAAAGGACCGACGACAGCCCTGCCACCCACTTATACAGCCAGCATCGCACCAGCGAGCCACTGGCACCAAGGGCTTCCTATGCTCCAGGAAGATTTGCCATGCATTAATTCACTTCACTCTCACAGTGTAATTCCTGTTACTAATTATGACAACAACAACAATTATTAACTCTAGTAACTATTATGTAATTAACACAATCACTTATTGATAATAATTGCAACGAATTATAATTGACAATTGTTCATAAGAACTAAATTATAACAAAATGCAATGCATTATGGTCATATTCTGATGGTTATGATACATAATTTCATGTTAGCACATAGGTATTATTTATAATAATTAACAATGACAGCAGTCACTATTATTATCCCCATTTTACAGAGGAGGAACCAGGCACAGGGGCAGAAGCAGTGGGCAGGGCCTGGGTGGGAGCCCAGGGCCTCGGTGCCAGAGCCCCTAGAACTGCCCGATACCAGGCTCACAGAACAGGAGAGCCTCAGGGGGAGACAGCTCACTGCCCCCACCTCGCTCAACCTTGGGGTATGGCCTCCACCCAGCAGGGGCTGAGCACAAGTGGATTTACAAGGAGCACCTGTAAGCGGCCCTCAGGAAAGGGACACACGTCAGCACTGACTGCGTCCAGCGGAGCCCTGTGTGTTTTCACCAGGCAGCCTGTCCACCCCCGCCCCGCTCTCCACCCCCGCACGCCCTCCACCCCCGCGCACCCTCCACCAAATGCTTCCTGCAGCTCTGCTCTCTGCAAGCAGCCATGCGGGATGCCGGGATGCAGCAGGAGGCAGGTCCAGCCTCTGGCAGTGAGAGAGTGGACCCCCCTCATCCCCAAACACCTTGTCAGACACTGGAAGGAAGCACTCTGAAAAAGAGGGTGTTCGAGGCATATATGTAAGCGAAACAACAACACAACCAGCAGCTAACACAAGTGCTTGCTGCACACCACGCTCTCGGGCGTACTGACCTGCTGAATCTCAGTGACCCTGTGAGAGCAGCACCACTCTTTTTTATGTTTTTCTTTTTGAGATGGAGTCTCGTTCTGTCGCCCAGGCTGGGGTGCAGATCTCGGCTCACTTCAACCTCCAACTCCAGAGTTCAAGTAATCCTCCTGCCTCAGCCTCCTGAGTAGCTGGGACTACAGGCAACTGCCACCATGCCCAGCTAATTTTTTGTATTTTTATAGAGACACACCATGTTGTGTCACCATGTTGGCCAGGCTGGTCTTGAACTCCTGACCTCAAGTGATCCACCTGCCTCAGCCTCCCAAAATGCTGAGATTACAGATGTGAGCCACTGCGCCAGGCTGAGAAACACCACTCTCATGCCCAAATGAAGAGTTTTGATGACACACCAATGTTGGTCACGCAGCTGGTAGGTGGAGAATAATCAAGAACCGAGCACAGCTGCCCACAGGCATGACCCTGTCCCACAGGAGCCCACCCTCTGATCTGTGTGCTGCCATCATCCTTTTACTTTAAAAACTGTTGGATGCGGGCCGGGCGTGGTGGCTCACGCCTGTGATCCCAGCACTTTGGGAGGTCAAGGCGGGCAGATCACAAGGTCAGGAGATCGAGACCACCCTGGTTAACATGGTAAAACCCCATCTCTACTAAAAATACAAAAACAAAATTTAGCCGGGTGTGGAGGCAGGCACCTGTAGTCCCAGCTACTCAAGAGGCTGAGGTGGAAGGACTGCTTGAGCCTGGGAGGTTGAGGCTGCTGTGAGCCGTGATCACACCACTGCACTCCAGCCTGAGCAACAGAGTGAGACTGCCTCAAAAAAAAAAAAAAAAAAAAAAAAAAAAAGGAGG
>NC_045440.1:144083587-144099724 GCF_002776525.5 Piliocolobus tephrosceles
GGTGGCTCATGCCTGTAATCCCAGCACTTTGGGAGGCTGAGACAGGTGGATCATGAGGTCAGGAGTTCAAGACCAGCCTGGCCAACATGGTGAAACCCTGTCTCTACTAAAAATAAAAAATTAGCTGGGCATGGTGGTGGGCGCCTGTAATCCCAGCTACTTGGGAGGCTAAGGCAGGAGAATCGCTTGAACCCAGGCGGCGGAGGTTGCAGTGAGCCAAGATCGTGCCACCGCACTCGAGCGTGGGCGACAGAGCAAGACTCCATCTCAGAAAAAACAAAAAACAAAAAAAAAAGTTGGCCAAGCGCAATGGCTCACACCTATAATCTCAGCACTCTGGGAGGCCAAGGCAGGAGAAACACTTGAATTCAGGAAGTTGAGGCTGCAGTTAGCTGTGATTATGCCACTGCACTCCAGCCTGGGTGACAAAGCAAGACCTTAAAAAACCCAGAACTGGCCGGGCGCGGTGGCTCAAGCCTGTAATCCCAGCACTTTGGGAGGCCGAGACGGGCGGATCACGAGGTCAGGAGATCGAGACCATCCTGGCTAACACGGTGAAACCCCGTCTCTACTAAAAAATACAAAAAAAACTAGCTGGGCGAGGTGGCGGGCGCCTGTAGTCCCAGCTACTCGGGAGGCTGAGGCAGGAGAATGGCATAAACCCCGGAGGCGGAGCTTGCAGTGAGCTGAGATCCGGCCACTGCACTCCAGTCTGGGTGACAGAGCCAGACTCCGTCTCAAAAAAAAAAAACCCAGAACTGCTGGGCGCGGTGGCTCAAGCCTGTAATCCCAGCACTTTAGGAGGCCGAGATGGACCGATCACGAGTTCAGGAGATCGAGACCATCCTGGCTAACCCGGTGAAACCCCGTCTCTACTAAAATATAAAAAAAACTAGCCGGGCGAGGTGGCGGGCGCCTATAGTCCCAGTTACTCGTTACTCGGGAGGCTGAGGCAGGAGAATGGCGTGAACCTAGGAGGCGGAGCTTGCAGTGAGCTGAGATCCGGCCACTGCACTCCAGCCTGGGCGACAGAGCGAGACTCCGTCTCCCAAAAAAAAAAAAAAAACAACCCAGAACTACTGTAAATATACCTCCCCCAAATAAATAGTACTCAGAAATGCTCAAGACAATTGAAAAGGAAAGACAGAAAATCATAAATGTGGCCGATCCCAACTGTCTACCCATGTATAGAAAACGTGTGAGCCTGGGCAACATGGTGAAAACCCGTCTCTACAAAAAACACAAAAAATCAGCCAGGGTGGCGGTGTGCACCTGCAATCCCAGCTACCTGGGAGGCTGAGGTGGGAGGATCTCCTGAGGCCACGGCTGCAGCGAGCCATGATTGTGTTACCGCACTCTAGCCTGGGTGACGGAGTGAGACAGTGAGACCTTGTCTCAAAAAAAAAAAAAAAAAAGAGAGTAATATTACAGGTGATTTTTTTTCCTTTTATTTCCACATCGTCTAAATTATTTGAAATGAGCATGTCTTTCTATCATGATGGAAAGAACAGTTTTTTTAAAAAGCTAGAATCAAAAAGCAACTCTGCCCAAGGAAAATTCTGCGTGGAAACCCATGGTGGCATGATGGGAGGGGTCAGGGCGGCTCCTCCGAGAGCAGCTGCTGCCTCCTTATCCTGGTGGCGGCCATGGCCTTATCTCTGTGATGCAGACAGAGGCTGCCGTGGAAGGAGGGGGCCCCTGGCCCCGGGCTGCCCACACACATACAAGACACAGCCGCACCCGCACCTGGCAGCCACTGTCGCCAAGTTGCTAGGGATGGGCTGTGGCGCAGGCTCGGCAGCAACTCTAACATCCACGGGCAACACCAGGAATGGCTCCCTAACAGGAGCTGTAAGTGCAACGCGAACAACAGCCTCATTTACCGCTCTGGACCACTAATGACCATCCACAAACCATCCACTGAATGTCTTACCACTCGGGACGCAAGGACACAAGAGAAATAAAACAGCAACACGGCCCAGCAGTGCTGGGGCCCAGAGGCGTGGCTCAGACCAAAGGGGTCAGAGAAAAGGGAGCAGGGAAAACAGACCTGGCGCCAGGGACCGGGCAGGCCAGAGGCTTAAGGAAGCCGAGGGAGGCCTGAGGCTAAGGCCTGGTGCTCACTGCACTGCAGAGCACAGAAAGGAACGGACCTCCCCCAGGCAACTCTTGAAAGCAGCGTTCCAACTGCACTGGAAGGCCAAAGACAAAAAGAGCCACACACACGTATGAGGGTTCCGGTCAGAAAGTCTGTGTCTCGCAGGGGTGCGGGCCAGCAATTCTCCACACTCCACGGGCACGCTAGGTTTCAACGAATAAGCAGACACGCCGTGGACAGTGAGCGCCAGGCTTCTTAACATCTGTTAATGTTATAAGCAGTGGAGGAGGCGAGACACCCTGCTGAGGTGGATGTGAATCTGAAACACTGGTATGATCCCATGGTTTTTAACATGAACGCAGTGGATAAACATGTGTGCACACACATGCTAGTGTGGACGTGTGTGTCTCCTGCCTGCGTCCAGACCTGTGTTTCGAGCACCATCCTCCAATAAAAGAACAGGAGCTCAGGGATGAAATGGGCTAGTGCAGGAAAAATACAAGGAGCCCGGAGCATCTCGCAGGTTCCAGAAGAGGAACAGTCAGAATGTGAAGAGGCACGCTGAAAAGATGCGGGGCTACCTGAAGGGGTCCCAGGTCAGGAGGAAGGGAGGAGGAAGAGGAGCCTTCAGGCAACAGCACTGGCCACATGGGAGCCTGGGTGGGAGGGGGCTCCAGAGTGAACATGGAATATCCAGAAAATGGCCATTAGTCAAATGGACAGATGTGCCTAAGAGCTGCAGGCCAGGTAAGAGGCCTATAGCAATGCCAACCTGCCCTAGGATCAGATAAGATGACGGCAACAGGGAAAGCCATCTGTAAGAGCCCTGCACTGCTCTGGACACTTTTCTGTAAGCCTAAAATCATTGTTAAGTAAAATGGTAAGAGAATATTTATGAATGAAATGATATGACTCAAACAATGGAGGGTGCGGAGCAGGAAAGGAGGACAGGCTGAGTGATGGTCACATGAGTGTTCCTTATATTTTCTCCTCCACTTTTAGGTACATTTGAATTTTTCCACAATAAAAAGCCCTTTAAAACTTGTTCTCGGCCGGGCATGGTGGCTCATGCCTGTAATCCCAGCACTTTAGGAAGCTGAGGTGGGCAGAGTGCTTTGAGCTCAGGAGTTTGAGACCAGCCTAGGATAACATGGCGAAACCCTGTCTCTACAAAAAAACAAAAAAATTAGCCAGGCAGGGTGGCATGCATCTGTGGGAGGCTGAGGCAGGAGGATCATTTGAGTCAGGGAGGCAGAGGCAGTGAGCTGAGATTGTGCCACTGCAAGCCAGCCTGCGTGTCAGAGTAAGACCCTGTCCCCAAGATAAAGAAGAAAAAAAAAATTTTTTTCCCAAAGTTTGCAAATTCAACATAAATCTGGTCTCCTTTTCTTTTTTCTTTTTAAAAAAGAGACAGGTCCCGCTCCATCACCCAGGCTGCAGTGCAATGGTGCAGTCATAGCTCACTGTAGCCTGGAACCCCTGGGCTCAAGCAATCTCCCTGACTCCTGAATTGTGCCCATCCATGCCAAAGGAGCAGAAGGTCTCACCAGCCTCTCCCTCACGTCACATTTGCTCCATCTCTCCGCCCACAGCTGCCCTCACAGGAGCCATTTCTGATGATCTCTAAGCCACCTACCAACCGTTTTCCACCCTGCAGCCGGTGGGTTCGCTGTCTCCCACACTTGCCCCTCCCCGGGCTGGAGGACGATGGCCGTGCTCTGGCAGCCTCTGGCCGCAGCAGTCCCTGACACCCCACGCTCAGGGCCACATTCCTGCCCCTCCTACCGGACCAAGCACTTGCGTGCGCTGGAGACACCTGCCATTTTCCATGGATTTGTGTGACTGCTCACAGACTCACATCTGCGTTCATGACTCAGACCGTGAGCTCGCAGGGCAGAAGCCAAGACTGTGTCCATTCACCATTGTCCCCAGTGGCGGGCATGACCCCAGCGCATAGCTGTCACTCAACACTGACTCAAAGAACAAGCTTCTTTGACATACGAGGCATCCAGGATGGAGTCTGGGTACGGACTCCCTTTTCAGCCTTGTTCAATGATGTTTACCTTTATTATGTTCATTTAGTCATCCAGGTTCCAAATACGCTGTACATTCTGGCATGAAGAAATGAACACACCTCATATCTATCAGGTGATCTGGGCAAAACATCTTAAATCCAACCTTTTTTTTCACTCTGGTAACTAATCTGCTAGGAATGGTTTAGTATGGTTCACTTTCTAAAAGTTTCAGATGACAATAACAAGCGTTGATGAGGACGTGGAGAAACCGAACCCTTCGCCAGCGGCTGGCGGGAATGGAAACGGTGCAGCCACTGCACCACAGCTCAGTGGGCCCTCAAACAGTTACACACAGAGTCACCATCTCACCCAGCCCACGAGAAATTAACACACACGTCCACATGAAAACTTGTACACAAATGCTCATAGCAGCACTATTTATAATAGTCAAAAAGTGGAAACAAGACAAATCATGGATGAACTGGGACATATCCATCCACTCGGATACTTGATGACAAAAAGAAATGAAACACTGATGCCATGTGGGCCTTGAAGACATGTGGAGTGAAAGAAGGAGACACAAGAGTTCACTGGCTGTGTGGCCTCATCTGTAGAACATACTGAGAATAGGTCAATCCAGCGAGACGGAATGCAGACGGGGAGTTCCCAGGGGCTGGGTGGGAGGGAATGGGGGTGACGACTTAATGCACACGGGGTCTCCTCTTGGGGGAATGAGATGGTCTGGAAGTAGACAGCGATGATGGCTGCACCACACGGTGAATGCGCTACATGCCACTGAATTGTTTATCTTACAATAGTTCATCTGATGTCACTGCCACACGTCCCCCTGGCACTCCAGCCTTGGCCTGCCTCCTGAGGGCACACAGGGAGGCACTCAGCCTCCAGCAGCCAGTCAACGGTCAGACCCTGGGATGGACACAGGGCACGCCCGGACCTAGCAACACCCAGAAGGACAGTGCTGGTGGGAACGAGGGCACCGTCTTGCTGCGTGCCCTCTGACGTGGCCGTGCTTCCCTCCCGTGCACACCTATTACCTGTCTCCATCAGTGCTACAGGATGTGGCCCCATGGCCCCTCCCTCCATAATGGCCACCGTCATCACCCCTGCCAGGCCACAGACGCCACCTCCCACCCCAAACACAGCCCTGGGAGGCCACTTGCCATGGAGCCACAAACCACAAGAAGAGGTCCCAGGGCGGGATGGCTGTGGAACTTTTCAATAGGGCAAGAGAGTTTCAACATGCAGATTTAACCCTTAAACAAAGAAATGACCAAAGGCAGTAAGCCTTTAGTGAGTAAAAGAAAACACATGGCGAACACTGCAAAGTAGGCACAAGGGAACCAAGATGATCCCGGGGCAAGGAGGTCACAGTGGGGGATGGAGACACGTGGACAGGAGAGCCCACCATAGGGCAAGATGCACGGGGAGCCAGGAAGATGCAGGGTGAGTGCAATGGACCATCGCCTCCTGGGTTTCTGGAACCAAGCTTGTACATAACAGACACTCACACTGGCTTGCATGGGTGGCACCCACCCTCCTCAGGCCAGCTCCAAAGAGCCCCCCCAAGGAGGTCTCGACCGGGTCACTCGGCTCCGCTTCCTCTGCAGCCCTGCCTCACTCTGGGAGGCAGCCCACTGGGGCCAGCCTTGCCCCCTGTCTTCAAGCACACCCCAACCAGCCAAGCAGGGCAAGTCCCCATTTGTAGAAGTGAAGCCAGAACATCCACACTGCACGCACCCCAGGGCACAGAGCCGGCGTGCTCGGCACGTGACCACCTCAACCTGGACGGGGATGGACAGCGGCAGAACAAACCCAAACTTGGAGAGCCTGCATCCAACCACCCCTGCAGCTCCGACCACCGATCTGCAAGAAAGACACTCGGGACAGAGAACATGCCCGGCTACACCCAGGAGACGCAGCTGCGGGAGACGGCAGCACCGAGCAGCCAGTGTCCCCAACAAACAGCAAGGCTGGGGGCTCAGGAGGAGGCTCTGGTCCTCGCATTCCGAGGCCGCCAACTGTGAACATCCACACCAGTGAGCAATGGGCAACCCTGGCACCGTGTGCTCCCCGACAGGGAGGAAGGCTTGGCCTTCAGATGCCGGACACTATGGGGGCATACAAGGAGCAGAGAGGGAGACAGACACACACCCTTGTCATGTGGTAACATCTTCTGAAACATCTGTCAACAAGATGATGCCACTGGGGTGTGCAATGAGAAACGCGAAATGGGACGGGGCTCAAAGAGAAGCGGCATCAACCACGGACAGACCACGCTGCAGGCAGGGGACAGTGCATGGCACACACCCCTCTCCCGCTCCTTCCAGTGGTCCTCTCGCCCCGGCGCATACCCTCCACTGGGACCATCCCAGCAGCCTCTTCCAGGAAGGACTCTCTGCTTCCACCCCACCCTCTTGGTCTGTTTCTAACACAGTAGCCACAGGGATCCTTTTAAAGACTAAGTCAGCTGGCATCCCTCCTCTGCTTGGTCCCTGCTGCATGTCCCTGGTATTGACCTCCCTGCCCTCAGCCTGCACCTGGGCCCTGGCTGCACCCCTCCTTTGCTGGAGTGCAGTGGCGCAATCTTAGCTCACTCCAACCTCCGCCTCCCGAGTAGCTGGGATTACAGGCGCCCGCGACCAAAGCCAGCTAATTTCTGTATTTTTAGTAGAGACGGGTTTTCACCATGTTGGCCTCGAACTCCTGACTTCAGGTGATCAGCTTGTCTTGGCCTCCCAAAGTGCTGGGATTCCAGGCGTGAGCCACTGCTCCCGGCCCAGTCCCGCTCCTTCTTGGTGGGCCTGTGCTGAGCACCAGGCAACTCGCCCCTCCCCAGCCCCAGCCCCTGACCCTGGTCGACCATGGTCTTTTATCCTGCGTATCCAGGGGGTGCTTTACACCTGGCGCGCTGCCGAGTCCTGTTTTGATGCTGCCCCCAAGCCCTCTCCTCAATCACACACCACGAACGGGCCTCACCCCAGCCTGGCTCCCTCCAATGGCACATCCTTTGCGAAGCTTCCCCGGGGGAGTCCAACCGGAGTTCCTGCCGACTCTACCACGTGCATCCCCGACCCAGATCCTGCGTTCACCAGACAGTCCTGGAATGGCTAGGCTATGTCCACAGGGTTACCCTCAATGTTCCAGAACATTCCAGGAGAATGCTCTGCACTCCTCAGGGGAGCTGCACAGAACAGGGACCACCCCTCAAAAAGCTCCCAGGGCCAACAGCAAAGTTAAGGTGCGACGAGTGAGCATCTCAGCACTGAGAATCCATCCACACCTAACATGACCGTTCTTACAGTGAGCCACGCATTTTAGCATCTTGCAAACTGCATACTCCACGAAGCAGCAGCATGCACAGGGACCAAAGCGTGCCCAGCAACGTCCCCCTGCCCCAGTCACCAATGGGGCCACTCAAGCCACCACGGCAAAGCCATGGGCAGCACGTGGCTTTCTAGTTCCACCGGCTTCAGCCTGGTTCATGGCCTGGGGGGCACAGTTGGTGCCCTTTCAGCGTCGCTCCTGTCTAAGAGCGGGCAAGGAAGGTCCCCAAGTGCTGTTGGGGTCCGGTGCACTTGGGTCTGTATGGAGGTGAGCTCTGAGCGACACAGGCCATCTTCTGGGTCCCCGGGCCGAGCCTCTCAAGACCGCTGTGGACACCAGACAGATGAGTGTTATTTATCAAAGAGAAGCGTTTTTAAATGTTTTCTTATCCTTTTTCCCTGCTTGCAAAGTAAAGACCCAGAGGTCAACAGAGAGGATCAAAGGGAGGAGGAGCACCCGCCCTACTGCCAGGCAGAGTAACGCCCTCACCACGGCGGGAGTAACAGTCACCATCAGAGGGACCTTGTAAGGGCCCCGCATGTGGGACGCAACTGCAGGTCGCCCGCATCATCTCCTCTGATCAAAGCACCACCACCATGAGGATGAGGTTTTCACTCTGTAGGAAGAGGAGACTGAGGTTCAGAGAGGTGAGGTGAGACGCCCGTCACGTGGCCAGGATTCCGCTGAGGGGGGCCTGACCTGAGCCTGCGCTAGGGGTGGTGTCATGCTGAGGCGGGCATCCTGCAACGTCACATGAGCCCCCAGCCACTCCCCAGAGCTCAGGCACCTCCACACACAGATCTGCTCCAAGTCACCCCCTCATCACTCTTGGCATCTTCCTTGCTTTCTCTGCATTTTTTACTCGTGTCACTCTATTAACTCCTTTGTCCCTGCAAAAAAAAGCGTAAAACAAACGACGCCCCGGCTTGCCAGCTCGAGGGGCAGGGGAGGCCGTCATCCCTCGGGGCCTCCCCGGGCTTCTCATTCCCACTGCTCAGCCCGCACACGAGCGTGGGGCCGTGCTCAGACCAGAATGGTGTCCAGGTCTCCAAGCACGCCAAGCGCCACACAGAACAGGGCACTGATCACCCCACAATCATAATGGACTCGGACACCCACCCCAAAGCAGGGGGGCTACAGAGTCCCCATTTACACCCAGTGCCCACCAGCTTCCTGCCCTAAATAAGCTCACTTAGAGTAAGACGCCAGAGAGGCTTGGGAACGTGGGTCCCACGGCAGGGTCCTCTCACCATCAAAGCTCAAAAACAAACAGGGCAAAGCACCCTCGGGTCCTCCGACCATCGGAACAAGAGCCTGCTGCACTCCTCCAACGAGTCAGCATGATGTTGGAAAGACAAACTCACAACAGTTGTATTATTTTATTCATGAGTCAAACCTGACAAACATCTCAAATGGCTATGACCTGTGAACTTCAGTCTTTGATCTTTTTAGGTACAGCTGCAAGATGAAAGTTTCTAGTGACTGCCTTCTGGCAGCAGAGTACCCTAACTCTCTAAGGACAAAAACCCAGAGCTGAAACACTCAGCAACGACATGGCAAAGGACAACGTGGCCCTGAGTTACTACCCCAGTAGGATTTTCCCAAGATGGATGTCAATTACAATAAGAGATTCGGGTTAGGAGCCACCTGAGATCCTGAGTCTGGCTGTTTCTAAGCCTTGCTACAGTTCTGTTTGTTTTGGGATACGGGTCCTTAAAAACAGGTATTGGCCAATTTGCATGGCATTTACTGAAGCCCCAGGAATCACCTTCAGAAGTCCCCTTCCGTCTGGTAGCGGACTAGCGGTGTTACAGCAACATGAAACCACAGGGAGCACCGCACACAAGCATGGCGGTCACTTGTCAGAACTCCACGCTTCATCAGTAAAGGAGAACCCCACAAAGTCCCCTGCGGGGCACCCAACACACTATCTCCCACAAATGCGCTGACCCCACTGTCTTGGGGCTGTCCTCCAGGTTTCTGGCACGGGCTCCTCCCTCCCTCAGTTCCACTCCCATGAGGATGCTCCATCTACCTCCTCTCCCCACCCTTATCCCAAACCCAGTGAGTCCCAAACCTGGCCTAGGTCACAGATGCTTCTAAGAAATGCTCAACTCTGCGCTGGGTATAGAGGCTCACACCTGTAATCCCAGCACCTTGGGAGGCCGAGGCAGGAGGCTTACTGGAAGCCAGGAGTGGCACTAGCCTGGGCAACACAGGGAAATCCCCATCTCTACAAAAAATCATCCCAGCGTCTTGGGAGGTTGAGGTGGGAGGATCGTTTGAACCCGTGAAGTCAGGGCTACACTGGGCCGTGACTGCGCCACTGCACTCTAGCCTGGGCGACAGAGTGAGACCCCACCTCAAAATAATAACAATAATAATAATAATAGGCCGGGCATGGTGGCTCACACCTGTAATTCTAGCACTTTGGGAGGCTGAGCCAGGTGGATCACCTGAGCTTAGGAGTTCGAGACCAGTCTGGACAACATGGCAAAATCCTGTCTCTACTAAAAATACAAAAAAAAATTGGGTGTGGTGGCGCATGCCTGTAGTCCCAGCTACTCAGGAGGCTGAGGCACAAGAATCACTTGAACTCGGGAGGCGGAGGTTGCAGTGAGCCAAGAGTGTGCCACTGCACTCCAGCCTGGGCAACAGAGAGAGACTCTGTCTCAAAATTAATTAATTAATTAATTAATTTAGACATTAAAAAATAATAATAAATGCCTGATTCTGGGAGTCATGGATTTTTTTGACACATCAAACAGGAAAAGAAACACTGCAAGAAACAGTAGGAGCCAGGCTCTGCCAGCCGATGTGACCTCGACTGCGGCTGTCACCGCAGGCCTCCAGCACCTTCTCTTCTGTCCTGGGTCACGGTATGCAGACTAAGGATTCGTGGGGATTCGTGGGGAACGTGCCGCTCCCCTCCAGCACAGGCGCCCACGCCCCTTGGCCGGGGCCAGGTGGGAAGGCAGAAGAGTCACTGTATGGGGGAAGTCAGGTTGGAGAGGACGCCAGTCATCCAGGCCAGAGTCCCCACTTTATAGGTGAGAAAACTGAGACCACACAAGCAGATGTGGACGGGGCTGGAGTTCTGACCAGACTCCTGTCTGTTCACCTCGATGACAGTGAGATGAAAAAGGCAGGGGCCGGGCGCAGTGGTTCACACTTGTAACCCCTGCACTTTGGGAGGCTGAGGCAGGTGGGTCACTTGAATCCAGGAGTTCCAGACCAGCCTGGGAAACACAGGGAAAACCCCGTCTCTACAAAAAATTAGCTAGGCGCGGTGGTGCACACCTGTAGTCTGCCTGGGAGGCTGCCCAGGAGGGCTGAGGTGGGAGGATCTCCTGAGCCGGGGGAGGCTGAGGCTGCAGTGAGCCTTGACTGTGCCACCGCACTCCAGCCTGGGCCATGAGAGTGAGACCCCGTCTTAAAAAAAAAAAAAAGAAGGAAAAAAAGAAAGAGGTAGGGCTTCCAGTTCCCTGACGCAACCCACACAGCCTGGTTCCTGGCAGACAGAGGGAGGCCTGGCCCACCTCCCACACCCTGCTTCTCCCAGCTCACAACGGGGATGCGCGTCAGCACCCTTTGGAAAGAACTAGTGGCAACCTCAATGACACCACACTCACGCCCATCAGATTTTATGAGGATTTCAGGAAGTGCAGTGCCATGAGGGGTGAAACAAGTTTAAAATGTTCAAGCCTGTTCGTCTTTAAGCTATACACAAGCCCCAGATTTAAAAAATGCACTGAACCTGAGAGGCCACCCGTCTACCCTGCTTTGCGCGGACAAGTCTTATGTCTGCCTGTCGTACTAGGGAAAGCTTACAGGTGCCCACTGCCCTGGAGAAAGCTCCCAGCGCAGATGATGAAGTGTCTACTCACCCTGGATACAGCTCCATGGAGAGAGAAACCACAGGGGCCTGGTGATTTGGTCACAACGGGTAAAGGACCGAGAACAAAGAGTGGTTTCAAGTTCCTAACCTTTTGGAGGAAAAAATTAGAATAGTGGCTACAGCGAACAAGTGCAGGCCCCTGACTGCAGCAGCAGGCTTGGGGCTCTGCATGTGTGGCGTGGGCCAGCAGATCCCCCGTGAGGGGGAGGCAGCAACCACAGGGAGCGCAGAGCTGGCCACAAACGATAAGGGCAGAGGTAAGTGAAGGAGGGAGCCGTTCCCAACCCAACACTGGGGAGAAAAGAATCCCTCTTATTTGAAATAATTATGAGATAAACTGAGCAAGATTCTCCAGTTCTCTTCCATATTTGCCACAGGTTATACAGCGTCGCTTCTGCTGAAAGAGGAACACAAGAAGGATTCTGCTGCAACTGAAAATTAAACATGGAAAGGCACCTGCCCCAAAACATGCTTAACAGCCTGGCAACATGTCAGGACTCCATCTCTAAAAAACTAAAAAGCCTTCGCTGGGCATGGTGGCACATGCCTGTAGTCTCAGCTACTAGGGAGGCTGAGGTGGGAGGGTGGCCTGTGCCCAGGAGTTTGAGGCCGCAGTGAGCCATGACTGTGCAACTGCACTCCAGCTGGGGCAACGGACAGCAACCCCAATCCTCAGAAACAAAACAAAACACCACTTAAATGTGTCAGAATTAAAACCATGAGCAACTGGGTCTCCAAACAGCCCCCCTCAACAAAATGGAGACCAAAAAACAAAGATTTTGAGCAATGGAGTTCTTTCTAAAACCATTAAAGAAAAAATGGAGCAGGAGGGGAGGCACGAATGCTCGGAAGAAAAGAGATTTTAAAAGACATAGGTCGGGCACGGTGGTTCATGCCTGTAATCCCAGCACTTTGGGAGGCTGAGATGGGCAGATCACTTGAGGTCAGGAGTTTGAGACCAGCTTGGCTAACATGGTGAAACCCCATCTCTACCAAAAATACGAAAATTAGCTGGACGTGGTGGCTTAGTCCCACTACTCAGGAGGCGGACGCAGGAGAATCGCTTGAACCCGGGAGGAGGAGGAGGTTGCAGTGAGCCAAGATGGTGCCACTGCACTTCAGCCTGGGCAACAGAGCAAGACTCCGTCTCAAAAAAAAAAAAAAGACATAAATATAACAAGTCAAATGCAGGGAGAAGAGAAAGGGTGGGCTAGCTTTAGAGGCGGAAGGCAGAGACCCAAATGTGTGTGTGAACTTTTGTTAACATTCAGGATCCAAAGCACCCTACTGTAAACACATTTCTGAGAAAATGAGAGACAGTGATCACAGACTGTTACCTGTGATAACGGCACTGGGGTATGTTCAAAACGTCTCCATTGCTTTAGACACGCATTAAATAGCGAGGTAAAATGACAGGTCTGCAATTCACTTTGGAAAATGTCCACAAAGAAAAGGGGCATATTTGAAGCAAATGTGGAAAACCTTGATGACCGTTGAAGCTTCATAATGGATAAATGGGAGGGTATTAAACGAGTCACTCTACTTTTGTGTCTTTTCAATTATTTCACAATATTAACTATTTTTAAAACTCAAACATTACGTTTTGAAGATTCAGAATAACGATTCATAAAACAAAACCACCTGAGACGGACCATTACAGGAGAGCATTCACTGCACAGCTCAGACAGAACAAGCCCGACTGGCATTGGGGACACTTTTGAGATGGAAACTAGAAGTTAAAAAATAATTCTGCTTCTTCAAATTGTAAGGGTTTTAGAAGCTTGGAAGCATGTACATCTTTTTTTCCTATGCACTTACTTAAATTATTCCCCAGGGTTTATCAAAGACCCAAGGCGGACTCTGCACACATACCCAGCCATGCTGCGATGGCCTCAGCCATGTCTGCTGCGCCATGGGGAGAGGGTGATAGATGTCCTGCCACGGCAAATGGGCACCAGTATTGGGAGAACTGGCCATAGCTTCATGGGGACCACTGGGGGTAGGGAGAGAGGGGGCAGGAGTTTTTTAATGGCTCTATAAACCATGGTGAAGGTCAGCTCTTCTCAAAGTCACAATCCTATTTAGACAACTGTCAAGTCTTAGATGTCACAGAGGTTACTTTGTGGCAAATCTGCCACGGGTGTGATACACAGGAGCTTGAAAGCGTAGCAAAGTCGTAAGAGACAATATCCTGGGGGAGGCAATCACCAGACACAGTTCAAGGCCTTTGAATGGTTAAAAAACCAAAAAACTAATTCGTTCCTCAACGAAGGTTCAAGGTCACCGGAGAATCCACCCATCCTAATAACTCAGTTCAAAAAATGGAAAAAACAGTCACATTTCTAACTTCAGATTCTAAATAGCATTCACATATGTAACAGCATTTGTTTGTGATTGGTATAATGTAGAGCTATTGTGAACTGTTTTTTAAATTAGTAAGTTGCCTAAAAAGGGTGTTACAATTGGAAGTAGCAAAAGTATTTGTAATTTTTCTTTTTTTTTTTCTTGAGACAGAGTCTCAGAGTCTCGCTTTGTCCCTAGGCTGGAGTGCAGTGGTGCCCTCTTGGCTCACTGAAACCTCTGCCTTAAGGGTTGAAGGGATTCTCCTGCCTCAGCCCCCCAAGTAGCTGGGACTACAGGCGCCACCACCACGCCCGGCTAATTTTTGTATCTTTAGTAGATACAGGGTTTTCATCATGTTGGCCAGGATGGTCTTGATCTCTTGACCTCATGATCCACCCGCCTTGGCCTCCCAATGTAATTTTTCTATAATTCAAATTGAATGTCTTATAATTCTAAATTAGAAAATATAAGATTAAAAAGAGTCTCAATGAAGACTATTCCAAAAAGTCCTTTTACACAAAATTAAAAGCCTTAAAGTGTAGCATAAAATTGAACTGCATCACAGACTTATAATTACAGCACGTTTGTACAACCTGAAACTTGGGTTCATTCCCATCCTGCCATTAGCTATGAATTATCCTGCAGACACATTTATTCTTTCAACCACTGTCCTGTTCCAGAGGGTCCGCTCCCTACCAGGCCCACACCACGGCAACAATCTCCAAAAAGCAGCGAGTGACAGAAACAAGCCTGCGGATCCCGAGGGCCAACGTACGCTGACAAATGAAATCGACAAGACAGCATCCCAGGGCAGAGCACACAGTAAAGCACAGCAGTGAGCTGGGGTTGCCTCCTGAAGCCTCACTGTCAATGACAAGTAGGCGGGCAGGTGCTGGTCCAGTCCAGCCCTAACACAGACGTCTTACTGCGAGTCTGGGTTATAGGGCCTGAAAGGCACTGCCCTGAGAAAGGCACCCAGAGAACCAGCTCGAAGTCCGACTGATGGTCCTGACACTCACTCACTGCTGCGTGACCTTGGTGAAGTTCTCAACGTCTGTGAGCCCTGGCTGGCTGTCTTCACAACCACCACCAACCTCAGCAAGCGGAGTGAATTAAGTAACACGCCAAACACAACACGGAAAGCTTGACCTTCCTCAAGGCTCTTCACTTTTTCTGGGCCTCCAACTTTTAAAACTGATAACCTGAACAAATGGAGTGCTGTCAGTCCCGTGTTTGCTGGGTTCCTCTACAGGAAGGAGCTGGAAGGTCCCAACTCACACAAGGGGATGCCAGGTCCCTTCCCACGAGGGCGCCTGGCCACTCAGGGTCTCCAGAGGCCAGCATCTGCTCCAGGACTGTGGCCCCTCCCAGGTGTAGGGGGAAAACCATTCTTCAAACTGCTGATAGCCCTCATGGGTCGAAAAGTTGGTCAGACTCCGCCTTGTTGAAGCTTTCTAAGTGACATCAGAAAAAAGACGCGACATTCGCAAGGCACAGAGCCAACAGCCTCAGCAGTGGGGGGGCCACCATCAATGGACCCAGGTGGGCCAGGGGGCCTTCCGGGCCGCACAAGTTGGGGCCGGTCTGCAGCAGCGAGGGCAGCATCGGGAATGCGAACCTCCTCACCCGGCCAGGTAAACATAAGCCCCGAGCCCGGCGAGGCCTGCGCCGCCTGCGGCCCGTCTGGGGCCCAGCGGACAAAGGGGAGCAGGCGGTGCCCCGTCCCAGCGGCCAGGCCGGCCGGGAGCACCAGGAGCCACGTGCCTGGTGGGAGCACGCCAAAAGCAGTACAACACTGGACCGTTTTCTCGGCCCAGCAAGGAAACCGCCTTCTACTCTGCATTTAAAAAGAAAAACAATGCGTTACTGCTTTAAGTTTTTTAGAACTTTTCCAGAGAAAGGCCGACTAGCAACAAGGGGTGCTGCAGGAATCCACCTCGCCTCACCTCTCCTAGGAAATTGTAAAAGGAATTAGCACTTGAATGGGGAGGCCGGCGTGTCTGGAATGAGAACGAGCCGCGCACGCAGTTTGAGGGTTCCGGGGAGCCGCGTCCTCCCCCTTCCAGGCGGCAGTCCTAACTACAGGAATTGGCCAAAATTCAGCATTTCCAGACTTTCCTTGGAAAAGGGGCCGAAGAAGTGCTGGCAACAAGAATCTTGGACCACAACGGAGCGCGCCTCAGACTCGCCGCGGCCGGGGTCGGGACCCGCGCAGCCCCCTCCCCTCCCGGCCGGGCGCCCCGAGCCGGCCTCCACCCCCTCGGGCGCTTAGGGCCGGGCCGGGCCGGGCTGCGGCGCCCCCATCCCCGCGCGGGCAGCGAGGCCGGGCCAAGCGGGGCGCTCCGGGCCTCGGGCCTACACGCGGCGGCAGCCTCGGCCCCGGCCCCAGCCCGCCGGGCCCCGGGCGGGGGATGCGAGGACGCCGGGACGCGGGCCCG